>NC_053395.1:9738624-9807044 GCF_905171765.1 Bufo bufo
GGATGCACTAGAGACTGTATGTCACATCTGGATGTACTAGAGACTGTATGTCACATCTGTATGTACTAGAGACTGTATGTCACATCTGTATGTACTAGAGACTGTGTCACATCTGGATGCACTAGAGACTGTGTGTCACATCTGGATGTACTAGAGACTGTATGTCACATCTGGATGTACTAGAGACTGTATGTCACATCTGTATGTACTAGAGACTGTATGTCACATCTGGATGTACTAGAGACTGTATGTCACATCTGGATGTACTAGAGACTGTATGTCACATCTGGATGTACTAGAGACTGTATGTACTAGAGACTGTATGTACTAGAGACTGTATGTCACATCTGTATGTACTAGAGACTGTATGTCACATCTAGATGTACTAGAGACTGTATGTCACATCTGGATGTACTAGAGACTGTATGTCAAATCTGGATGTACTAGAGACTGTATGTCATATCTGGATGTACTAGAGACTGTATGTCACATCTGGATGTACTAGAGACTGTATGTCACATCTGTATGTACTAGAGACTGTATGTCACATCTGTATGTACTAGAGACTGTATGTCACATCTGTATGTACTAGAGACTGTGTCACATCTGGATGCACTAGAGACTGTGTGTCACATCTGGATGTACTAGAGACTGTATGTCACATCTGGATGTACTAGAGACTGTATGTCACATCTGTATGTACTAGAGACTGTATGTCACATCTGGATGTACTAGAGACTGTATGTCACATCTGGATGTACTAGAGACTGTATGTCACATCTGGATGTACTAGAGACTGTATGTACTAGAGACTGTATGTACTAGAGACTGTATGTCACATCTGTATGTACTAGAGACTGTATGTCACATCTAGATGTACTAGAGACTGTATGTCACATCTGGATGTACTAGAGACTGTATGTCACATCTGTATGTACTAGAGACCATATGTCACATCTGGATGTACTAGAGACTGTATGTCACATCTGGATGTACTAGAGACTGTATGTCACATCTGGATGTACTAGAGACTGTGTGTCACATCTGGATGTACTAGAGACTGTATGTCACATCTGGATGTACTAGAGACTGTATGTCACATCTGGATGTACTAGAGACTGTATGTCACATCTGGATGCACTAGAGACTGCATGTCACATCTGGATGTACTAGAGACTGTATGTCACATCTTGATGTACTAGAGACTGTATGTCACATCTGGATGTACTAGAGACTGTATGTCACATCTGGATGCACTAGAGACTGTATGTCACATCTGTATGTACTAGAGACTGTATGTCACATCTGGATGTACTAGAGACTGTATGTCATATCTGGATGTACTAGAGACTGTATGTACTAGAGACTGTATGTCACATCTGGATGTACTAGAGACTGTATGTCACATCTGGATGTACTAGAGACTGTATGTTACATCTGGATGTACTAGAGACTGTATGTCACATCTGGATGTACTAGAGACTGTATGTCACATCTGGATGTACTAGAGACTGTATGTCACATCTGGATGTACTAGAGACTGTATGTCACATCTGGATTTACTAGAGACTGTATGTCACATCTGGATGCACTAGAGACTGTGTGTCACATCTGGATGTACTAGAGACTATGTCACATCTGGATGTACTAGAGACTGTATGTCACATCTGGATGTACTAGAGACTGTATGTCACATCTGTATGTACTAGAGACTGTATGTCACACCTGTATGTACTAGAGACTGTATGTCACATCTGTATGTACTAGAGACTGTATGTCACATCTGGATGTACTAGAGACTGTATGTCATATCTGGATGTACTAGAGACTGTATGTCACATCTGTATGTACTAGAGACTGTATGTCACATCTGGATGTACTAGAGACTGTATGTCACATCTGGATGTACTAGAGACTGTATGTCACATCTGGATGTACTAGAGACTGTATGTCACATCTGGATGCACTAGAGACTGTATGTCACATCTGGATGCACTAGAGACTGTATGTCACATCTGTATGTACTAGAGACTGTATGTCACATCTGTATGCACTAGAGACTGTGTCACATCTGGATGCACTAGAGACTGTGTGTCACATCTGGATGCACTAGAGACTGTGTGTCACATCTGGATGTACTAGAGACTGTATGTCACATCTGGATGTACTAGAGACTGTGTGTCACATCTGGATGTACTAGAGACTGTATGTCATATCTGGATGTACTAGAGACTGTATGTCACATCTGTATGCACTAGAGACTGTATGTCACATCTGTATGTACTAGAGACTGTATGTCACATCTGTATGTACTAGAGACTGTATGTCACATCTGGATGTACTAGAGACTGTATGTCACATCTGGATGTATTAGAGACTGTATGTCATATCTGTATGTACTAGAGACTGTATGTCACATCTGGATGTACTAGAGACTGTATGTCACATCTGGATGTACTAGAGACTGTATGTCACATCTGGATGTACTAGAGACTGTATGTCACATCTGGATGTACTAGAGACTGTATGTCACATCTGTATGTACTAGAGACTGAAAGTCACATCTGGATGTACTAGAGACTGTATGTCACATCTGTATGTACTAGAGACTGTATGTCACATCTGGATGTACTAGAGACTGTATGTCACATCTGGATGTACTAGAGACTGTATGTCACATCTGGATGTACTAGAGACTGTATGTCACATCTGGATGTACTAGAGACTGTATGTCACATCTGGATGCACTAGAGACTGTATGTCACATCTGGATGTACTAGAGACTGTATGTCACATCTGGATGCACTAGAGACTGTATGTCACATCTGGATGCACTAGAGACTGTATGTCACATCTGTATGTACTAGAGACTGTATGTCACATCTGGATGCACTAGAGACTGTATGTCACATCTGTATGTACTAGAGACTGTATGTCACATCTGTATGTACTAGAGACTGTATGTCACATCTGTATGTACTAGAGACTGTATGTCACATCTGTATGTACTAGAGACTGTATGTCACATCTGGATGTACTAGAGACTGTATGTCACATCTGGATGTACTAGAGACTGTATGTCACATCTGGATGCACTAGAGACTGTGTGTCACATCTGGATGTACTAGAGACTGTATGTCACATCTGGATGTACTAGAGACTGTATGTCACATCTGTATGTACTAGAGACTGTGTGTCACATCTGTATGTACTAGAGACTGTATGTCACATCTGGATGTACTAGAGACTGTATGTCACATCTGGATGTACTAGAGACTGTATGTCACATCTGGATGTACTAGAGACTGTATGTCACATCTGTATGTACTAGAGACTGTATGTCACATCTGTATGTACTAGAGACTGTGTCACATCTGGATGCACTAGAGACTGTGTGTCACATCTGGATGTACTAGAGACTGTATGTCACATCTGGATGTACTAGAGACTGTATGTCACATCTGGATGTACTAGAGACTGTATGTCACATCTGGATGTACTAGAGACTGTATGTCACATCTGGATGTACTAGAGACTGTATGTCACATCTGGATGTACTAGAGACTGTATGTACTAGAGACTGTATGTACTAGAGACTGTATGTCACATCTGTATGTACTAGAGACTGTATGTCACATCTAGATGTACTAGAGACTGTATGTCACATCTGGATGTACTAGAGACTGTATGTCACATCTGTATGTACTAGAGACTATATGTCACATCTGGATGTACTAGAGACTGTATGTCACATCTGGATGTACTAGAGACTGTATGTCACATCTGGATGTACTAGAGACTGTGTGTCACATCTGGATGTACTAGAGACTGTATGTCACATCTGGATGTACTAGAGACTGTATGTCACATCTGGATGTACTAGAGACTGTATGTCACATCTGGATGCACTAGAGACTGCATGTCACATCTGGATGTACTAGAGACTGTATGTCACATCTGGATGTACTAGAGACTGTATGTCACATCTGTATGTACTAGAGACTGTATGTCACATCTGGATGCACTAGAGACTGTATGTCACATCTGGATGTACTAGAGACTGTATGTCACATCTGGATGTACTAGAGACTGTATGTCACATCTGGATGTACTAGAGACTGTATGTCACATCTGGATGTACTAGAGACTGTATGTACTAGAGACTGTATGTCACATCTGGATGTACTAGAGACTGTATGTCACATCTGGATGTACTAGAGACTGTATGTCACATCTGGATGTACTAGAGACTGTATGTCACATCTGGATGTACTAGAGACTGTATGTCACATCTGGATGCACTAGAGACTGTATGTCACATCTGGATGCACTAGAGACTGTATGTCACATCTGGATGTACTAGAGACTGTATGTCACATCTGTATGTACTAGAGACTGTGTCACATCTGGATGCACTAGAGACTGTGTGTCACATCTGGATGTACTAGAGACTGTATGTCACATCTGTATGTACTAGAGACTGTGTCACATCTGGATGCACTAGAGACTGTGTGTCACATCTGGATGTACTAGAGACTGTATGTCACATCTGGATGTACTAGAGACTGTATGTCACATCTGTATGTACTAGAGACTGTATGTCACATCTGGATGTACTAGAGACTGTATGTCACATCTGGATGTACTAGAGACTGTATGTCATATCTGGAT
This sequence comes from Bufo bufo, assembly GCF_905171765.1. Classification (NCBI taxonomy): domain Eukaryota; kingdom Metazoa; phylum Chordata; class Amphibia; order Anura; family Bufonidae; genus Bufo; species Bufo bufo. Next base: position 9,743,296 of record NC_053395.1, read on the forward strand.
GTACTAGAGACTGTATGTCACATCTGTATGCACTAGAGACTGTATGTCATATCTGGATGTACTAGAGACTGTATGTCACATCTGTATGTACTAGAGACTGTATGTCACATCTGGATGTACTAGAGACTGTATGTCACATCTGGATGTACTAGAGACTGTATGTCACATCTGGATGTACTAGAGACTGTATGTCATATCTGTATGTACTAGAGACTGTATGTCACATCTGTATGTACTAGAGACTGTATGTCACATCTGGATGTACTAGAGACTGTATGTCACATCTGGATGTACTAGAGACTGTATGTCACATCTGGATGTACTAGAGACTGTATGTCACATCTGGATGTACTAGAGACTGTATGTCACATCTGTATGTACTAGAGACTGAAAGTCACATCTGGATGTACTAGAGACTGTATGTCACATCTGGATGTACTAGAGACTGTATGTCACATCTGTATGTACTAGAGACTGTATGTCACATCTGGATGTACTAGAGACTGTATGTCACATCTGGATGTACTAGAGACTGTATGTCACATCTGGATGTACTAGAGACTGTATGTCACATCTGTATGCACTAGAGACTGTATGTCACATCTGGATGCACTAGAGACTGTATGTCACATCTGTATGCACTAGAGACTGTATGTCACATCTGGATGCACTAGAGACTGTATGTCACATCTGGATGTACTAGAGACTGTATGTCACATCTGGATGTACTAGAGACTGTATGTCACATCTGGATGTACTAGAGACTGTATGTCACATCTGGATGTACTAGAGACTGTATGTCACATCTGGATGTACTAGAGACTGTATGTCACATCTGGATGCACTAGAGACTGTATGTCACATCTGTATGTACTAGAGACTGTATGTCACATCTGGATGTACTAGAGACTGTATGTCACATCTGGATGTACTAGAGACTGTATGTCACATCTGGATGTACTAGAGACTGTATGTCACATCTGGATGTACTAGAGACTGTATGTCACATCTGGATGTACTAGAGACTGTATGTCACATCTGGATGTACTAGAGACTGTATGTCACATCTGGATGTACTAGAGACTGTATGTCACATCTGTATGTACTAGAGACTGTATGTCACATCTGGATGTACTAGAGACTGTATGTCACATCTGTATGTACTAGAGACTGTATGTCACATCTGGATGTACTAGAGACTGTATGTCACATCTGGATGTACTAGAGACTGTATGTCACATCTGGATGTACTAGAGATTGGAGCAACGTTCAGTAAAAGTTATAAGCTGGATTTCCCCCTGTTTGCCTCAGACTCAGTTCCTCTATTAACACTACAGTAAATGGTTGTACCACCATAAAAGGTACTGGCGTCACGACTACAAGGGACCTTGCCACTGACACATTAATACAGACCACCAAGGCCACCTCGAACCACCATCTGGCCTGTGTCCCTTACACCAGAGTGTGCCCCAGAGAATCCTTGTGCCGTTCTCCTCATCACTTGTGCGAGCCTGCCCAGGGACGACGTAACCGTGAGTAACCAGAACTGTACTTATCTCGGCCCACCTATCGCTCACACCGTGACCTCACGTATGATTCCCCTGCAAGGTCTGGCATACTGCACCTATACTGTGGAGGAGATCGCTGCATGTCTCCTCCCTCCTGAAAATCACCTGCTTCATCTGCATCTAGAGCTCTCTGTCTCTCTCTCACTGTCTCTCTCTCTCGCTCTCTCTCTCTCTCGCTCTCTCTCACTCTCTCTCGCTCTCTCTGTCTCTCTCGCTCTCTCTGTCTCTCGCTCTCTCTGTCTCTCACACTCTCACTCTCACTCTCTCTCACTCTCTAGCTCTCTCACTCTCTCTCACTCTCTCTGTCTCTCGCTCTCTCTGTCTCTCGCTCTCTCTGTCTCTCACTCTCTCTGTCTCTCACTCTCTCACTCTCTCTCTCTCGCTCTCACTCTCTCACTCTCTCGCTCTCTCTGTCTCTCACTCTCTCACTCACTCTCTCTCTCGCTCTCTCTGTCTCTCTCTCTCTGTCTCTCTCTTTCTCACTCTCGCTCTCTCTGTCTCTCTCTCTCTCACTCTCTCTGTCTCTCTCTCTCTGTCTCTCTCTCACTCTCTCTCTCTCTGTCTCTCTCTCATTCTCTCTCTTTGTCTCTCACACTCTCTCTCTCTCTCTATTTCTCTCTCTCGCTCTCTCTGTCTCTCTCGCTCACTCTGTCTCTCTCTCTCGTGCACTCCATGACCCTGATGACACATCTTGCAGTCACATCTCGCTGACCTCCAGCCCCGGTGAGGGGGAAGTTGGTGATTTCGTGGTGCCATTGCTGGTGCTGAGTGCGTCTCGGGGTCAGATGTTGGGCCTGGCTTCCTTCCTGCTGGGTGTGATTGTGGCGAAACCAACCTCGCCACTGGGTTTTGGAGAGGCCTGTTTATCCGCCTCTTGCCTCAGGATTATAACCCATACTAACTTTTAAACCCCTGAACCTATTCAAGTGAATTTTGGATAGGTTTGTCCCCAAGTTATACTGTTTAAATTAATGTAAGTTATATGTATGGCCAATGTAAACTCACAAAGTTGTAACAATTTATAATAAGTGTAACTTGTCAGCTTGGGAGGAAAATGCTGGGTGTGTTTCTATTGTGCCATTGTGTGTTTTAATGGTGATGTCTGTCCTGTTGTATCCACATGTGTATTGGCGATTTCCCTCGGCTCCTCGGTTGTCTCCGGGCCAGAGAGGAGGAAACCATGATGCATTGTGGGGATATGTTGTATCTGTCCTGTGTCGCAGTCTCCCTTCTGGTCCTCTGGGGGCGTGAACAATTGGTTGCTGTACTTACATTGTATGTGTTGTAAATTACTGATTGGTTGTATTTCAAACCCCTGTGGGCAGTACTATGTTTGTGGTTTATGAATAAAAGAGGCTGTACTTGAAGTACAGTCAGACCACTGCTTGACCCTCAACACGGAGCCTTGTCTCGTTATTGGGGGGATCCGCTGTATGCTGTTAGAGACTGATTGCCAGGAGTGTAAGCTGATTCCTGTTCGTCTGCTAGCAGCTATTCGTGAGGTTCCAGTTTGGAGTGCTATTTTGTATCCAGTTCGGAAGGTTGGTGTCCTGCAGTAGCTGTGCCTGTCTCTCAGAAAGGGGCATATCGCCTGAACGGATTTTAACCCCTTGTCTGCTGAAACGGTCCGTTACATTGGTGGCAAGCAGCGGGATCGTTCCTACAGCCAGAAGGACAGCTACAGGAGACACCATTTCTTTGGATTTTACAACTTAAGGGCAACGCATGTCTCAGTACAGCGACCCTAAAAGCAACAGGATGGAACCTGCAGTGGAGTACAGATACTCTGTGGAGGAATTTGACCGTATGATGTGGTTGCGGCTGAACTTCTTCGGACCCAATCCAGCTGAGAAATCCGTGAAGTTCGTGAGGAGTCTAGTGTTCAAGACCCTACTATACCGGGCAGAAGGGGACGGTCAGCTGCCACGTTGGGTGGACCTCCATCGGAAGTTACAGTTGCGGGACAGAGGTAGCCCAGTCTCCATTCCCCAGCGGCAGTGTGAATTGCAGGGAATTGGGAGCCCAGTGTCCATTCCCCAGCGGCAGTGTGAAGTGCAGGGAGAGGAGAGCAGTGTCCTCCCTCCCCAGCGGCAGGCTGAGTTACAGGGGGCAGAGGTAGTTGTTCCTGCCCCCCAGCAGCAGCATGATTTTTTGGGAATTGGGAGCCCAGTCTCCATTCCCCAGCGGCCGAGTGATGTACAGGGAATTGGGAGCCCAGTCTCCATTCCCCAGCGGCCGTGTGATTTATTGGGAATTGGGAGCCCAGTCTCCATTCCCCAGCGGCAGGCTGAGTTACAGTGGGCAGAGACAGTCGGTCCTGTCCCCCAGCGGCAGAGTGTCCAGCAGGGAATAGAGAGCCCAGTCTCCTTTCCCCAGCAGCAGGACACTGTATTGACAGCGGAGACGGTCGGTCGCCCTCCCCAGCGGCTGGAAGTATGTATGGGAGAGGACCTTGTTACCCCCTCTCCCCAGCGGCAGCTTAACGCACCAGGGGGAGACAGTAAGCCCCACAACAGTGCAGATGGGACCGTGGTCTCTGCACCTACAGCACAAGGGGTAGGGACAGTCGGTCTCCCCCTCCAGCAGCAAAGCTGGGTATCCAAAGGGGAGACAGTCGGTCTCCCCCTCCAACAACAAGGCTCCAACCAGGCTTCTTCCGTGGTAGCGCTGGCACCAGGGCAGAGTACCGCTGATCCCTGCCCACAAAGCAACCGCCACTCCAAGCCAGGGAGCAACACAGAGACCGGGAGTACCAGCTTCCAACATAACCTTGGTGGACTCACTGGACAGAGACAGGCTACCAAATTCAACAGGTCCAGTATTGGATTGTGGGTGGACTGCCAGACTAACTCAGGTACTGACCGTGAGGTCGGGTATCTGGTTAGTCTTCCCTGGGGGGGGGGATGTGTGGCGAAACCAACCTCGCCACTGGGTTTTGGAGAGGCCTGTTTAAAAGCCTCTTGCCTCAGGATTATGGCCCATACTATTAAACCCCTGAACCTATTCAAGTGAATTTTGGATAGGTTTGTCCCCAAGTTATACTGTTTAAATTGATGTAAGTTATATGTATGGACAATGTAAACTCACAAAGTTGTAACAATTTATAATAAGTGTAACTTGTCAGCTTGGGAGGAATATGCTGGGTGTGTTTCTATTGTGCCATTGTGCCATTGTGTGTTTTAATGGTGATGTCTGTCCTGTTGTATCCACATGTGTATTGGCGATTTCCCTTTGTCCTGAGAGATAATTGGATTGCTCCTCGGTTGTCTCCGGGCCAGAGAGGAGGAAACCATGATGCATTGTGGGGATATGTTGTATCTGTCCTGTGTCGCAGTCTCCCTTCTGGTCCTCTGGGGGCGTGAACAATTGGTTTCTGTACTTACATTGTATGTGTTGTAAATTACTGATTGGTTGTATTTCAAACCCCTGTGGGCAGTACTATGTTTGTGGTTTATGAATAAAAGAGGCTGTACTTGAAGTACAGTCAGACCACTGCTTGACCCTCAACACGGAGCCTTGTCTCGTTATTGGGGGGATCAGCTGTATGCTGTTAGAGACTGATTGCCAGGAGTGTAAGCTGATTCCTGTTCGTCTGCTAGCCGCTATTCGTGAGGTTCCAGTTTGGAGTGCTATTTTGTATCCAGTTCGGGAGTTTGGTGTTCTGCAGTAGCTGGGCCTGTCTCTCAGAAAGGGGCATATCGCCTAAACGGATTTTAACCCCTTGTCTGCTGAAACGGTCCGTTACAGTGATAGTCCACGCTACCCCACCTGTAGCTTCCTCTGGGCCGACCTACCCCAGGTTATCTCCAGGAGCAGGAAGGCTGTGCCTCGCTGAGTCTGCGTTACCGCACACCGTTACGGCTGCCAGTCGTAGGCACGTGGTAGAACATTGCAGCGCACAGTGTTCTCCTTGCTGTTAGGTTATGTTTTAATCTTCTATCATCCTATGATCATCATAATCCAGTGCAATTACAGGGTGTACAAGGCAGCCATGTGCAAATCAATATGGCGAGCGGACGTTTCGGCCTGTCAGGGCCTTCTTCAGCGGTCTAGAATCTAATACAAAGCAATACGCACTTCCGTGAGCAGTCGGATACATGTATAGAGATTAAAATTGATGATGAAAATAAAAACGAAATCAGGATATTGGGAACAAATATAAAGGGGTGAAGGATTTAAAAACACGAGACGGCTTGTGGGAGTCCGGGAGTGAAGACAGTCGTATCATCAGTTGTAGTGAAATGACCTGGTAACGTATATGAATGTGGTCTGATGCTCTCATAGTACTGACTCATGGCATAGTTGGGTGGTATATATGTATATATATAATGTCCAGTGGTCATCTGACAAACAATACAGAGCAAGCAGGAGCAGCAGTAAGGGAGATCCTGGGGGCGATCATATTAGGTACATATTAGTTATATATTCAGAAAATGGGAAGATCGCTCGGACGGCAAGAGGTTAAGGCACTGTTGGTATTACCTGTAGCTGGCTTCCTGTATTGTGTAGCGCTGGATGCTGGGTCATATCCTTATAGTAACGAGGGACGCCGGGCACGCTGGTCACGTGCGACCGACCCCCGTGAGAGGGCGAGACCCTGATGCAATATTCCAATGCTCTACAGGAGACACTGAATGAGATACAACGACGAGACCCTGAGTCTATGGGTGCTTTTCGGGAGGTGGACCGGCTCCTACGAGATCAGTCCATAGTGGGGCTCTCCAATAAATTCTTACAACATAAATTACAATAGATGACCCAAACAATGGCCGATATAACATTCTACAGTGTCTACTTAGCCGCCGAAGAGAGAGAGGAAGAGCCCATACCTGCGGCAGCAAAAGTCTGAAGAATTGGAGTCCTTGAAGGATGTGGTCCAGGCCCTGCTGGTGGAATTGAAAGAGCTTCGGCTGGAAGTGTCCCAGATGAAGGCAGAACCATCCCGGCGTCCAGAAACGGTTGCCTCATCTCGGGCCACTCCACCCAGAACCCCGGTGAGGAAGCTGGCCAGAAGAGGGCCCCTCTGTTGGGCTTGCCGAAAGTACGGCCATATGGCCAGAGAGTGCCCAGAACAGGTAGCGTCTGAGCCGACGTTAAACTTCCGACCGCTGCAGTAGCTGGGCATCCTGCAGCGGTGCATGCTTCTCTGGGGTTTCGTGCCAACATTACGCACTGCACCTTCCGGATTGAATGGGTCCACATCCGTGAGGCAGTGCACAAGTGGCCGGTGCCGGTATATTGCAGATCCGCTGTTTGCAGGCCGCAATACGGGCCCTCACGTGTTCATGTGCATGAGCCCTCACCGCATCAGGAGTAGGAAAAGCAGCTCTGAGAGCAGCACACTTCTAGGGATTAAAAGGATTTTGGAATATAGCTGAGGAGAACGGTGCCAAAGACACCCTCAATGCACAAGACCAGGTGATCAAGGATATCCCACTCACCAATCATATCTCACTCTGATAGGAACCAGACTGAATGCAGAGAGTCTAGCACAGCAGCAATAGTGAAGCATACAAATCACCCTGCGCATGCACCTGTAATCTGCTGGAACCAAGAACAAGAGAATAAACAACGTTAACAGTTACTACGTCTGGACTCTACTTCCTACTTCTACCAACTTCTTTATTGCTGCAGAGCCTAACCCTGGAGAGCGACAGTGTCCATCAGCACCATGACACAGAGAGCACAGTCGTGACACCACTCATCATCCTAACACTGGGACCCAATCGCCTTGGGGGGTGGCACAGCGGAGCCAGCGAAGAGGCGTAACTGCAGACCGTCTCCAACTGGTGGAGAGAAGCAACTGAGACCCCGTGCAGACTATATGCAGAGCATCTCCAATCAGTGGAGAGGCACAACTGAGGCCCCGTGCAGACTATATGCAGAGCGTCTCCAATCAGTGGAGAGGCACAACTGAGGCCCCGTGCAGACTATATGCAGAGCGTCTCCAATCAGTGGAGAGGCACAACTGATGCCCCATGCAGACTGTATGCAGAGCGTCTCCAATCAGTGGAGAGGCACAACTGATGCCCCATGCAGACTGTATGCACAGTGCCTCCAACCAGTGGATAAGCACAACTGAGGCCCCTTTCAGACTGTACGCAAAGCACCTCCAACTGGTGGAGAGGCACAACTGAGGCCCCGTGCAGACCATACACGGACAGAGCACCCCCGACTAAAGTACAGGTAAAGAGTGATGTGGTCTAATGTACAGGGGCGGAGTGACCTCAAGAGGTGTAATTAATCTCTAATAATACCTCCATTCTCCCAGACATACCGGGGAGATCGCCTTCTGCCCTGATCACTGACAGAATGGAGACAGTGAGGCGGTGGACACTGTCCAGATCATGGCTTCTCTGTGTCTATTGTAGGATCCAGAAGTGAATCGACCTTCACAGTGCAGCCAAAATCCAGAAAATGAATCCTGCTCTTCTGAGTGTACAAAAGATGGTCTGACTGTATCGGGGCCGCCCTTCATGGCACTGGAGACACAGCAATGGCCGTCTGCCCATAATGTCACCCCCAGCCTTCATATCAGTGACCAAAAAAAATCCTTGACCCAGGAAGGAGTTGTATCTGTGTATGGCCTCTAGCCTGGATACAAGATGAGATACGGCCTCTAGCCTGGATACAAGATGAGATACGGCCTCTAGCCTGGATACAAGATGAGATACAGCCTCTAGCCTGGATACAAGATGAGATACGGCCTCTAGCCTGGATACAAGATGAGATACGGCCTCTAGCCTGGATACAAGATGAGATACGGCCTCTAGCCTGGATACAAGATGAGATACAGCCTCTAGCCTGGATACAAGATGAGATACGGCCTCTAGCCTGGATACAAGATGAGATACAGCCTCTAGCCTGGATACAAGATGAGATACGGCCTCTAGCCTGGATACAAGATGAGATACGGCCTCTAGCCTGGATACAAGATGAGATACGGCCTCTAGCCTGGATACAAGATGAGATACGGCCTCTAGCCTGGATACAAGATGAGATACAGCCTCTAGCCTGGATACAAGATGAGATACGGCCTCTAGCCTGGATACAAGATGAGATACGGCCTCTAGCCTGGATACAAGATGAGATACGGCCTCTAGCCTGGATACAAGATGAGATACAGCCTCTAGCCTGGATACAAGATGAGATACGGCCTCTAGCCTGGATACAAGATGAGATACAGCCTCTAGCCTGGATACAAGATGAGATACGGCCTCTAGCCTGGATACAAGATGAGATACGGCCTCCAGCCTGGATACAAGATGAGATACGGCCTCTAGCCTGGATACAAGATGAGATACGGCCTCCAGCCTGGATACAAGATGAGATACGGCCTCCAGCCTGGATACAAGATGAGATACGGCCTCCAGCCTGGATACAAGATGAGATACGGCCTCTAGCCTGGATACAAGATGAGATACGGCCTCTAGCCTGGATACAAGATGAGATACGGCCTCCAGCCTGGATACAAGATGAGATACGGCCTCTAGCCTGGATACAAGATGAGATACGGCCTCCAGCCTGGATACAAGATGAGATACGGCCTCCAGCCTGGATACAAGATGAGATACGGCCTCTAGCCTGGATACAAGATGAGATACGGCCTCCAGCCTGGATACAAGATGAGATACAGCCTCCAGCCTGGATACAAGATGAGATACGGCCTCCAGCCTGGATACAAGATGAGATACGGCCTCCAGCCTGGATACAAGATGAGATACGGCCTCCAGCCTGGATACAAGATGAGATACGGCCTCTAGCCTGGATACAAGATGAGATACGGCCTCCAGCCTGGATACAAGATGAGATACGGCCTCCAGCCTGGATACAAGATGAGATACGGCCTCTAGCCTGGATACAAGATGAGATACGGCCTCCAGCCTGGATACAAGATGAGATACGGCCTCTAGCCTGGATACAAGATGAGATACGGCCTCCAGCCTGGAAACAAGATGAGATACGGCCTCCAGCCTGGATACAAGATGAGATACGGCCTCCAGCCTGGATACAAGATGAGATACGGCCTCTAGCCTGGATACAAGATGAGATACGGCCTCCAGCCTGGATACAAGATGAGATACGGCCTCTAGCCTGGATACAAGATGAGATACGGCCTCTAGCCTGGATACAAGATGAGATACAGCCTCTAGCCTGGATACAAGATGAGATACGGCCTCTAGCCTGGATACAAGATGAGATACGGCCTCTAGCCTGGATACAAGATAAGATACGGCCTCCAGCCTGGATACAAGATGAGATACGGCCTCCAGCCTGGATACAAGATGAGATACGGCCTCCAGCCTGGATACAAGATGAGATACGGCCTCCAGCCTGGATACAAGATGAGATACGGCCTCCAGCCTGGATACAAGATGAGATACGGCCTCTAGCCTGGATACAAGATGAGATACGGCCTCCAGCCTCGATACAAGAATTACCGGATTTCCTGCACATACAACTGATCATCACACCATCAGTTGTCAGCCCTGCCATGAGAGGAACACATGTGGCGGCAGGATGTCCTGCAAAGTATCACTAATCTTCCATTGTCTTTCAGTGTCATAGAGGCATGTTTAGCAGTCACAGATCTCTCTTTAAAAGGTACACTACCCAAAACTAGCCTCTGAGAGCCTTTTTATAGGGCAGTGGGGAAGCACTTTTACGCCCTCTTGTAGCAGGACCCAGTACCTAATCAGACCCCACCTGTAATCCTTACATATCTGCCTGGTACAGAACTGCAGGACGAGTGCAGCAATCCGACAGTGTTTATCATTAGAGACATGTTCTGGACATACCGACGACAATCCCTGGACTGCACCTTTATAACATGTTGCAGATACAGCTAATTAACTAGAAGCCTAGTCCAAATCGTCAAGGTGGTCTGGGGGTCTCTTATCCAATCCAACTCCAGCGTTCACCCTTTTCCGACTTTTCCAAAAACCCAAATTTGTTAAATGTATACACCAAGGGGAGAATCTCCCGCCCTGGTCACTGTCACATATCTCCCTCCACCTCCATTGGAGTGTTTGGGGCTGCGTGTTCTAGATCAAGGCCCACCACAGACTGCAGCTTTCCCGATCCGTGTTCTGCTGTAGACCTGGAGTCACCCTTGGGTTTCTCCTTTAGCCTCGAACATCCAGGTAAGAGGAGAGCGGACTGTAGTCCACCTAGTGAGTAACATCTCAGGGACTCGTGAGCCCAATTACTACCCGGCGCTCATGTGCAGCAATGCAGAATGTATCTGAGCGGCTTTAAAGAGGTCCTCTCAAATGGATCCAGCCAGGCAATATGGAGAATGACAAGACATTAGTAAGTGGCTTGTAATAACGGCATCTCCATGATATTTGCTGCAGTGAGAGGAGCCTTTAAGCTTCCTGCTCGGATATAACAGGATGTGTCTCACCACCAACCTCTTGTGAAAGGACACCGCGTGGTCCCACATCAGAGGCCCTGCATGAAGTCATCTAGTGAGAAGCTCATAATATGCTCTGGGGTCGCCCACTTTCTGGCTTCTTGTGACATGACTATTGGTTGAGGTCTGCCCCTCGGTCTTTTGTGATGTCCACACAGAGTTCTTGTAAAATGGCTGCCGATGAAGGGTCATGTGACCAGGAATGTCACCCACTTACCTGTCTGTTGTCCCGCAATATGGCGGTGTCGCTCTGTTGCTATGCCAACCAGCCCCCCTGACAGTGAGTCTGCTCTACCTATCAGGGAGCCAGGATGCCGGACCAACCAGGCCTTGTGCCGGTGTCACATGCCTCCTGAGGCGGGCTATTTACCCAGCAGCTGGCCACAGGGGCCTGTGATTGGTCTTCCCGACTGTGGATCACTGACCATTGCCTGTTTCTATGACTTTGCCTCAGATGTGACCTCCTGGTATTGGATTTGTATCCCGGTCCTGGTTTTACCTGTCTCGTTTTCTCCTTTTTCTGTCTTTCTACTCTTCTCCAATTTTGGTTTAGGCCCCTGAATTTAGCTAAGAAGGGACTGTCGTCCAGTTGGGGGCCGTCAGTTAGGACGTAACATGCAAGTAGGTAGACAACAAGGGGGCAGTGTGATAGAATGGAGGGCTTTTCCTGGTCACAGGACCCTTCCTCAGCGGCCATTTTATGGACAAGACCCCTATGTGGATAACACAAAAGGCTTGGCGAGGGGCAGACCTTATGAAATAGAGACAATGGTCCAGAATTTCAACAAAGATTGTGTTAGTAAGGCTACTTTCACACCTGCGTTTGGTGCGGATCCGTCTGGTATCTGCACAGACGGATCCGCACCTATAATGCAAACGCTCGTATCTGTTCAGAACGGATCCGTTTGCATTACCATGAACAAAAAAAATAAAAAAATAATATTTTTTTGGTTCATGATAATACAAACGGATCCGTTTTTACTTACACTGAAAGTCAATGGGAGGCGGATCCATTTTCAATTGCACCATATTGTGTCCGTGAAAAAGGATCCGTCCCTATTGACTTACATTGTAGGTCAGGACGGATCCGTTTGGCTCAGTTTCATCAGACGGACATCAAAACGCTGCAGGCGGCCTCCAGAGCGGAATGGAGGCTGAACGGAGGCAAACTGACGCATTCTGAATGGATCCTCATCCATTCAGAATGCATTGGGGCTAAACTGATCCGTTTTGGACCGCTGAGCCCTGAAACGGATCTCACAGGCGGACCCAGAAACGCCAGTGTGAAAGTAGCCTAAGTAACCAGAAAGTGACCCAACCCATTAAGGCCTCGTTCACATGTCCATGTCATGTCTGTAGAAAGATCTGTCCATGTTTTATCCATGAAGATGTCCCTGAAGGATCCGTGTCCATGTTCTGCCCTCCATGTGTCTTTTAGATTCCACGGACACTCCTCAGTTGAAAATTAATTTCCAGAGCATCTCCTATGAGTGGTCAGCGAGGACGCCATCCGTGTCGTGTCAGTGATTTTTTTTATGGACCCGTTGACTTCAATGGTTGTGTTTGGACCTACGTTCAGTTACGACATTAAAATCATGGGTCCGGGTGCTGTCCGTGGAAAATGGCGCATCAGTGAAAAACGGAAATGTGAATGAGGCCTTGTGCTGGTTGATGGCACAGGGTCAGTTTCATCTCCTGACCTTGAGAGCTTGCTTCTCCTGCTAAGATCCATGCAGCATGCTGGCACCGCCTGGAGTCACCCTGTTGTAACAGTTCTAAAACAGTAGGGTGGCGCCATCAGTCCGGGGTGGTGGCTCAGCCTGGCCTCAGTATTTGCCCCTGCGGTTTATCACTTGTCCTCCTTTAGGTAATGAACACCCTTTCAGGTTTGTGCAGAGCTCTGACGCTGCATTCGGGGGCAAAAGTCACTGCAGAAGAGTTTTCTAATTGGTTTCCGTGGAATTTGCCCATTCTTGGCCTCCTGGTCTGCGAGCTCCAGGGACTGGTGGGGTTTGAGGTCGATCTTTACCCGACGCTTGGTGTCACGTCTTATGGTCTGGCGGTTTTGACAACAAGTGGGACTACCGATGCACTGACTCTTACACCTGTGTGTGGTGGCATTCTGCTTACGGTGGACAGAGTATTGGGTTCCCTCTGTGTCCCAGCAGATACATCTTGGGGTTCCCTCTGTGTCCCAGCAGATACGTCTCGGGGTTCCCTCTGTGTCCCAGCAGATACGTCTCGGGGTTCCCTCTGTGTCCCAGCAGATACGTCTCTGGGTTCCCTCTGTGTCCCAGCAGATACGTCTCTGGGTTCCCTCTGTGTCCCAGCAGATACATCTGGGGGTTCCCTCTATGTCCCAGCAGATACGTCTCGGGGGTTCCCTCTATGTCCCAGCAGATACGTCTCAGGGTTCCCTCTGTGTCCCAGCAGATACATCTCAGGATTCCCTCTATGTCCCAGCAGATACGTCTCGGGGTTCCCTCTATGTCCCTGCAGATACGTCTCGGAGTTCCTTCTGTGTCCCAGCAGATACATCTGGGGGTTCCCTCTATGTCCCTGCAGATACGTCTCGGGGTTCCCTCTATGTCCCTGCAGATACGTCTCGGAGTTCCTTCTGTGTCCCAGCAGATACATCTGGGGGTTCCCTCTATGTCCCAGCAGATACGTCTCAGGGTTCCCTCTATGTCCCTGCAGATCCGTCTCGGGGTTCCCTCTGTGTCCCAGCAGATACATCTTGGGGTTCCCTCTATGTCCCAGCAGATACATCTTGGGGTTCCCTCTATGTCCCAGCAGATACGTCTCGGGATTCCCTCTGTGTCCCAGCAGATACGTCTCGAAGTTCCCTCAGTGTCCCAGCAGATGTGTCTTGGGGTTCCCTCTGTGTCCCAGCAGATACATCTCAGGGTTCCCTCTGTGTCCCAGCAAATATGTCTTGGGGTTCCCTCTATGTCCCAACAGATACGTCTGGGGGTTCCCTCTATGTCCCAACAGATACGTCTCAGGGTTCCCTCTGTGTCACAGCAGATACGTCTCAGGATTCCCTCTGTGTCCCAGCAGATACGTCTCAGGATTCCCTCTGTGTCCCAGCAGATACATCTTGGGGTTCCCTCTGTGTCCCAGCAGATGTGTCTTGGGGTTCCCTCTGTGTCCCAGCAGATACGTCTTGGGGTTCCCTCTATGTCCCAACATATACATCTGGGGGTTCCCTCTATGTCCCAGCAGATACGTCTCAGGATTCCCTCTGTGTCCCAGCAGATACGTCTCAGGATTCCCTCTGTGTCCCAGCAGATACGTCTCGGAGTTCCCTCTGTGTCCCAGCAGATGTGTCTTTCAGTTCCCTTTGTGTTCCAGCAGATGCATCTCAGGGTTCCCTCTGTGTCCCAGCAGATACGTCTCAAGGTGCATTTTATGTCCCGGCAGATACGTCTCGGGGTTCCCTCTATGTCCCAGCAGATACATCTCGGGGTTCCCTCTATGTCCAAGCAGATACGTCTCAGGGTGCCCTCTATGTCCCAGCAGATACGTCTCAGGGTTCCCTCTGTGTCCCAGCAGATACATCTCAGGATTCCCTCTATGTCCCAGCAGATACGTCTCGGAGTTCCCTCTATGTCCCAGCAGATACGTCTTGGGGTTCCCTCTATGTCCCAGCAGATACGTCTCGGGATTCCCTCTGTGTCCCAGCAGATACGTCTCGAAGTTCCCTCAGTGTCCCAGCAGATGTGTCTTGGGGTTCCCTCTATCTCCCAGCAGATACGTCTCGGAGTTCCCTCTATGTCCCAGCAGATGTGTCTTGGGGTTCCCTCTGTGTCCCAGCAGATACATCTCGGGGTTTCCTCTGTGTCCCAGCAGATATGTCTTGGGGTTCCCTCTATGTCCCAGCAGATACGTCTCGGGGTTCCCTCTATGTCCCAACAGATACGTCTCAGGATTCCCTCTGTGTCCCAGCAGATACGTCTCAGGATTCCCTCTGTGTCCCAGCAGATACGTCTCGGAGTTCCCTCTGTGTCCCAGCAGATGTGTCTTGGGGTTCCCTCTGTGTCCCAGCAGATACGTCTTGGGGTTCCCTCTATGTCCCAACATATACATCTGGGGGTTCCCTCTATGTCCCAGCAGATACGTCTCAGGGTTCCCTCTGTGTCCCAGCAGATGTGTCTTGGGGTTCCCTCTGTGTCCCAGCAGATACGTCTCGGGGTTCCCTCTGTCCCAGCAGATACGTCTTGGGGTTCCCTCTATGTCCCAGCAGATACGTCTTGGAGTTCCCTTTGTGTTCCAGGAGATGCATCTCAGGGTTCCCTCTGTGTCCCAGCAGATATGTCTCGGAGTTCCCTCTATGTCCCAGCAGATACGTCTTGGGGTTCCCTCTATGTCCCAGCAGATACGTCTCGGAGTTCCCTCTGTGTCCCAGCAGATGTGTCTTGGGGTTCCCTCTGTGTCCCAGCAGATACGTCTTGGGGTTCCCTCTATGTCCCAACATATACATCTGGGGGTTCCCTCTATGTCCCAGCAGATACGTCTCAGGGTTCCCTCTGTGTCCCAGCAGATGTGTCTTGGGGTTCCCTCTGTGTCCCAGCAGATACGTCTCGGGGTTCCCTCTGTCCCAGCAGATACGTCTTGGGGTTCCCTCTATGTCCCAGCAGATACGTCTTGGAGTTCCCTTTGTGTTCCAGGAGATGCATCTCAGGGTTCCCTCTGTGTCCCAGCAGATATGTCTCGGAGTTCCCTCTATGTCCCAGCAGATACGTCTTGGGGTTCCCTCTATGTCCCAGCAGATACGTCTCGGGATTCCCTCTGTGTCCCAGCAGATACGTCTCGAAGTTCCCTCAGTGTCCCAGCAGATTTGTCTTGGGGTTCCCTCTATCTCCCAGCAGATACGTCTCGGAGTTCCCTCTATGTCCCAGCAGATGTGTCTTGGGGTTCCCTCTGTGTCCCAGCAGATACATCTCGGGGTTTCCTCTGTGTCCCAGCAGATATGTCTTGGGGTTCCCTCTATGTCCCAACAGATACATCTGGGGGTTCCCTCTATGTCCCAACAGATACGTCTCGGGGTTCCCTCTGTGTCCCAGCAGATACGTCTCAGGATTCCCTCTGTGTCCCAGCAGATACGTCTCGCAGTTCCCTCTGTGTCCCAGCAGATGTGTCTTGGGGTTCCCTCTGTGTCCCAGCAGATACGTCTTGGGGTTCCCTCTATGTCCCAACATATACATCTGGGGGTTCCCTCTGTCCCAGCAGATATGTCTTGGGGTTCCCTCTGTGTCCCAGCAGATACGTCTTGGGGTTCCCTCTGTGTCCCAGCAGATACGTCTCGGGGTTCCCTCTATGTCCCAGCAGATACGTCTTGGGGTTCCCTCTATGTCCCAGCAGATAAGTCTCGGGGTTCCCTCTATGTCCCAGCAGATACGTCTCGGGGTTCCCTCTATGTCCCAGCAGATACGTCTCAGGGTTCCCTCTATGTCCCAGCAGATACGTCTTGGGGTTCCCTCTATGTCCCAGCAGATACGTCTCGGGGTTCCCTCTATGTCCCAGCAGATACGTCTTGGGGTTCCCTCTATGTCCCAGCAGATACGTCTCGGGGTTCCCTCTATGTCCCAGCAGATACATCTTGGGGTTCCCTCTATGTCCCAGCAGATACGTCTCAGGGTTCCCTCTGTGTCCCAGCAGATACGTCTTTGGGTTCCCTCTATGTCCCAGCAGATACGTCTCAGGGTTCCCTCTGTCCCAGCAGATACGTCTTGGGGTTCCCTCTATGTCCCAGCAGATATGTCTTGGGGTTCCCTCTGTGTCCCAGCAGATACGTCTTGGGGTTCCCTCTATGTCCCAGCAGATGCATCTCAGGGTTCCCTCTGTGTCCCAGCAGATACGTCTCAAGGTGCATTTTATGTCCCGGCAGATACGTCTCGGGGTTCCCTCTATGTCCCAGCAGATACGTCTCGGGGTTCCCTCTATGTCCAAGCAGATACGTCTCAGGGTGCCCTCTATGTCCCAGCAGATACGTCTCAGGGTTCCCTCTGTGTCCCAGCAGATACATCTCAGGATTCCCTCTATGTCCCAGCAGATACGTCTCGGAGTTCCCTCTATGTCCCAGCAGATACGTCTTGGGGTTCCCTCTATGTCCCAGCAGATACGTCTCGGGATTCCCTCTGTGTCCCAGCAGATACGTCTCGAAGTTCCCTCAGTGTCCCAGCAGATGTGTCTTGGGGTTCCCTCTATCTCCCAGCAGATACGTCTCGGAGTTCCCTCTATGTCCCAGCAGATGTGTCTTGGGGTTCCCTCTGTGTCCCAGCAGATACATCTCGGGGTTTCCTCTGTGTCCCAGCAGATATGTCTTGGGGTTCCCTCTATGTCCCAACAGATACATCTGGGGGTTCCCTCTATGTCCCAACAGATACGTCTCGGGGTTCCCTCTGTGTCCCAGCAGATACGTCTCAGGATTCCCTCTGTGTCCCAGCAGATACGTCTCGGAGTTCCCTCTGTGTCCCAGCAGATGTGTCTTGGGGTTCCCTCTGTGTCCCAGCAGATACGTCTTGGGGTTCCCTCTATGTCCCAACATATACATCTGGGGGTTCCCTCTGTCCCAGCAGATATGTCTTGGGGTTCCCTCTGTGTCCCAGCAGATACGTCTTGGGGTTCCCTCAGTGTCCCAGCAGATACGTCTCGGGGTTCCCTCTATGTCCCAGCAGATACGTCTTGGGGTTCCCTCTATGTCCCAGCAGATAAGTCTCGGGGTTCCCTCTATGTCCCAGCAGATACGTCTCGGGGTTCCCTCTATGTCCCAGCAGATACGTCTCAGGGTTCCCTCTATGTCCCAGCAGATACGTCTTGGGGTTCCCTCTATGTCCCAGCAGATACGTCTCGGGGTTCCCTCTATGTCCCAGCAGATACGTCTTGGGGTTCCCTCTATGTCCCAGCAGATACGTCTCAGGGTTCCCTCTGTGTCCCAGCAGATACGTCTTTGGGTTCCCTCTATGTCCCAGCAGATACGTCTCTTTACTCTCACCTGCAGGCCTATGCAGATTTCAAAACAGAAACCCCTTTTTTTCCCAGATTTCTGTGCATTTTTCCAACACAAACTGCATGGCAATTCTGTGTGAGATTTTTGGTGCGATTTGATGCGGTTTTGCCCTGATCTCTGCCTTCCCCAAAAAGGGGTGAAATCTGCACCAAAAATCTCCCAAAGAATTGACATGCTGCCGATCTGCAAATCCACACAATGGGTCAAATTCCACCCAGAGAAAGCAAAGTGTCGATGAGATTTATCTGCTGTCATCCACTGTAATACTGTAAAACCACACAGAAAAACCAAGCGTAGCGCCCCCTGCTGTTTATTCTTTTTCAATTTCTTTGTCCAGTTCACTGAGACGGCCGCACATGCTTAGTTTCATCCTGCAACTGCCTCCTGAACTGTGATAGAGAGAGGCCTCCAGCAGAAAAGACACGCCCCCTGAGCTGCAGCAGAAAAGACATGCCCCCTGAGCTGCAGCAGAAAAGACACGCCCCCTAAACTGCAGCAGAAAATACACGCCCCCTGAGCTTCAGCAGAAAAGACACGCCCCTGAGCTGCAGCAGAAAAAACACGCCCCCCCTGAGCTGCAGCAGAAAAGACACGCCCCCTGAGCTGCAGCAGAAAAGACACGCCCCCTGAGCTGCAGCAGAAAAGACACCCCCCGAGCTGCAGTAGAAAAGACACGCCCCCTGAGCTGCATCAGAAAAGACACGCCCCTGAGCTGCAGCAGAAAAGACACGCCCCCTGAGCTGCAGCAGAAAAGACACGCCCCCTAAACTGCAGCAGAAAATACACGCCCCCTGAGCTGCAGCAGAAAAGACACGCCCCTGAGCTGCATCAGAATAGACACGCCCCTGAGCTGCAGCAGAAAAAACACGCCCCCCCTGAGCTGCAGCAGAAAAGACACGCCTCTGAGCTGCAGCAGAAAAGACACGCCCCCTGAGCTGCAGCAGAAAAGACACGCCCCCTGAGCTGCAGCAGAAAAGACACGCCCCCCGAGCTGCAGTAGAAAAGACACGCCCCCTGAGCTGCATCAGAAAAGACACGCCCCTGAGCTGCAGCAGAAAAGACACGCCCCCCTGAGCTGCAGTAGAAAGACACGCCCCCTGAGCTGCATCAGAAAAGACACGCCCCTGAGCTGCAGCAGAAAAGAGACGCCCCCTGAGCTGCAGCAGAAAAGACACGCCCCTGAGCTGCAGCAAAAAAGACATGCCCCCTGCGCTGCAGCAGAAAAGACACGCCCCCTGAGCTGCAGCAGAAAAAACACGCCCCCCTGAGCTGCAGTAGAAAAGACACGCCCCCTGAGCTGCAGCAGAAAAGACACGCCCCTGAGCTGCAGCAGAAAAGACACGCCCCTGAGCTGCAGCAGAAAAGACACGCCCCTGAGCTGCAGCAGAAAAGACACGCTACCTGAGCTGCAGCAGAAAAGACACGCCCCCTGAGCTGCAGCAGAAAAGACACGCCCCCCTGAGCTGCAGTTGAAAAGACACGCCCCCTGAGCTGCAGCAGAAAAGACACGCCCCTGAACTGCAGCAGAAAAGACACGCCCCCTGAGCTGCAGTAGAAAAGACACGCCCTCTGAGCTGCATCAGAAAAGACACGCCCCTGAGCTTCAGCAGAAAAGACACGCTACCTGAGCTGCAGCAGAAAAGACACGCTACCTGAGCTGCAGTAGAAAAGACACGCCTCCTGAGATGCAGCAGAAAAGACACGCCCCCTGAGCTGCAACAGAAAAGACACGTCCCCTGAGCTGCAGCAGAAAAGACACGCCCCTGAGCTGCAGCAGATAAGACTCACCTCCTGAGCAGCAGCAAAAAAAAGGCACGTCCCCTGAGCTGCAGCAGAAAAGACACGCCCCCTGAGCTGCAGCAGAAAAGACACGCCCCCCTGAGCTGCAGCATAAAAGACACGCCCCTGAGCTGCAGCAGAAAAGACACGCCTCCTGAGCTGCAGCAGAAAAGACACGCCCCTGAGCTGCAGCAGAAAAGACACGCCCCCCTGAGCTGCAGCATAAAAGACACGCCCCCTGAGCTGCAGCAGAAAAGACACGCCCCTGAGCTGCAGCAGAAAAGACCCCCCTGAGCTGCAGCAGAAAAGACCCCCCCCGAGCTGCAGTAGAAAAGACACGCTTCCTGAGCTGCAGCAGAAAAGACCCCCCCTGAGCTGCAGCAGAAAAGACCCCCCTTGAGCTGCAGAAGAAAAGACCCCCCTGAGCTGCAGCAGAAAAGACCCCCCCCCCCCCCACCTGAGCTGCAAAAGAAAAGGCATGCCACACGCCAGGATCTCAGAGGACTCCTTTAACAGGCAGTGCGTTTCTTGTAATCTGCACCTTGTCTGTGTGATTTCTTGTGTGTGACCTCGTCTGTGTGACTTTGTCTTTGGGACCTCGTTTGTGTGACCTTGTCTGTGTAATTTTGTCTGTGTGACTTCATCTCTGTGACCTCGCCTGTGTGATCTCGTCTATGTGACTTTGCCTGTGTGGCCTCGTCTGTATAATTTCATCTATGTGACCTCAGCTGTGTGACGTAACCCGTGTGATTTCGTCTGTGTGACTTCGCCTATGTGAACTCGTCTGTGTGATCTCATCTGCGTGACTTCATCGGTGAGAACTCTCCTGTGTGATTTTGTTTGAGTGACTTCATCGGTGTAATTTTGTGCAACTGACATCATCTGTATGAACTCGTCTGTGTGACCTCGTCTGTGTGATCTCGTCTGTGTGATCTCGGCTTTGTGATTTTGTCTGTGTGATCTCGTCTGTGTGACCTCGCCTGTGTAATTTTGTCTGTGTGACTTCATATCTGTGACCTCACCTGTTTGATCGCGTCTATGTGAATTTGTCTGTGTGACCTCGTTTGTGTCATTTTGCCTGTGTGACTTCATCTGTGTAATTTCATCTATGTGACTTTGTCTGTAAGAACTCGTCTGTGTGATTTCATCTGTGTGACCTCATTTTTGTTACTTCGCCTGTGTGAACTCGTCTGTGTGTTTTCATCTGTGTGACTTTGCCTGTGTGAACTCGTCTGTGTGATTACTTCTGTGTAATTTTGTCTGTATGATCTTATCCCTGTGATCGCACCTCAGAAAAAAAAAACACAATGCACCAGCGCTCTGCAAACACAAATAAAGTACAATAAAACCATAGTTATAGAAGATATTCTGGCGCTGATGCTGCGCTTATTTTGTAAATTTGAGATTCTTGGCAAATAATTATTTGTGCTCATCCGCCAGCGTCAGGGTCATCTCTGTAAGATGGGAACCTAACACTAAATCCTACCTGTTATGTGCCATACTGGCCACCATAAAATTCAGGGAATGCAGGTACCAACATGCATTCTGAGCCCACTCTATACCTCTCCTGGTGCCAGATGGCTTTCAATGAAAGCAGGGAGAGCGGTTACAGCTTTATACTTTCACTAATTAAATCAGCCTGTGGGGCGGACAGGCCGGTCAGGAGTCAGCCACACCTCCAGGAGTCAGCCACAACTCCAGGAGTCAGCCACACCTCCAGGAGTCAGCCACACCCCCAGGAGTCAGCCACACCTCCAGGAGTCAGCCACACCTCCAGGAGTCAGCCACACCTCCAGGAGACAGCCACACCTCCAGGAGTCAGCCACACCCCCAGGAGTCAGCCACACCTCCAGGAGTCAGCCACACCTCCAACTCAGTCCAACTGCAATAAAAAAAGGGGATCAGTCAGCGCATCCCAATGCGCAGGTGCACGCCGCCATGGCTAGAAACACGAAGAAAAAAAACACAATGTAACGGCACTCTGCAAACACAAATAAAGTACAATAATGCCATAGTTATATAATTCATTGGAAGCCGTCTGGCACCAGGAGAGGTATAGAGTAGGCCCAGCATGTATGTGGAACCTGCACTCCCTGTATTTTATGGTGGCCATTACGGCACATAACAGGTAGGATTTAGTGTTAGGTTCCCGTCTTACAGAGATCGCCTTGACGCCGGCAGGCGGGCCCAAATAATTTTGTACAAAATATATTTGCCAAGAATCTTACATTTACAAAATAAGCGTAGAATTAGCACCAGAATGTCTTCTATAACTATGGCTTTATTGTCCGTGCGATCTCATCTGTGTGACCTCGTCTTTGTGATTTCTTCTGTGTAATTTCGTCTGTGTGACCTTGCCTTTGTTTGTGTGACTTCGCCTGTCTGATCTCGTCTTTGTGATCTTGTCTGTGTGACCTCATCTGTATGAATTCTTCTGTGTGACCTCGCCTGTGTGACCTACACTTTGTGACCTCGTCTGTGTGACCTCGCCTGTGTGACCATGTCTGTGCTACTCTACACTTTGTGAGCTCGTCTGTGTGACCTCGTCTGTGTGACCTCGCCTGTGTGACCTCGCCTGTGTGACCTACACTTTGTGACCTCGTCTGTGTGACCTCGCCTGTGTTACTCTACACTTTGTGACCTCGTCTGTGTGACCTCGTCTGTGTGACCTCGCCTGTGTGACCTCGCCTGTGTGATCTACACTTTGTGACCTCGTCTGTGTGACTTCCTCTGTATCACTTTGTCTGTTTGACCATGCCTGCTTAAAGTCGTCTTTGTGACCACATCTGTGTGACCTTGTCTGTGTCATTTCTTCTAGGTGACTTCGTCTGTGTGACCTCACCTGTGTGATCTCATCAGTGCGATCTCATCTGTGTGACCTCGTCTGTGTGACCTCGCCTGTGTGACCTCGCCTGTGTGATCTACACTTTGTGACCTCGTCTGTGTGACCTCGCCTGTGTGATCTACACTTTGTGACCTCGTCTGTGTGACTTTGTCTGTTTGACCATGCCTGCTTAAAGTCGTCTTTGTGACCACATCTGTGTGACCTTGTCTGTGTCATTTCTTCTAGGTGACTTCGTCTGTGTGACCTCACCTGTGTGATCTCATCAGTGCGATCTCATCTGTGTTGCTTCGTCTGTGTGACCTCGTCTGTGTGATCTCGTCTGTGTGATCTCATCAGTGCGATCTCGTCTGTGTGGCTTCGTCTGTGTGACCTCGTCTGTGTGGCTTCGTCTGTGTGACCTCGTCTGTGTGACCTCGTCTGTGTGGTTTCGTCTGGGACTTGCAGGGATAACTAAAAATGAGATTAAACATTGCAGACAACTGGGCACAGATGGAACATTAGTTCTCTCTCAGGCCTGAGTCAGATTTGGGGGGTCTTATTTTCTGTCTTGGGGATATTATGTGCTGGCTGATTATGTGATATCAGAGGACATTACAGGCGGAGATATAAAAGGACTGAACTACAACTTCCAGCATGTCCAGGCTGTTATTATGTGATATCAGAGGACATTACAGGCGGAGGAATAAGAGGACTGAACTACTACTCCCAGCATGTCCAGGCTGTTATTATGTGATCTCAAGAGGGGATATATACAAATATATAATAAATATATATATAAAATAAGCAAGAAACTATTAACAGACAGGTACAGAGGGGAGAGGACCTGCCCCCAAGAGCTTACAATCTATAAGGGTAGGGAAGAACACAGTAGGTGAGGGTATAGGCGGCTCATGTGGCTGTGTGGTGGTGGCATGTTCGTTGCAGGGGGTAGGCTTTCAGGTTACTCTTGAAGGTTGGATGTTGGGGGAGAGTCTGATATGTTGGGGTGTGAGTACTTTATACGAGCGCCATGTATGATGTATTGGGATGTGAAGGTTTGGATGTTGGGGGAGTCTGATGTGATGCGGTGTGAATATTTTATACGAGCGCCATGTATGATGTGTTGGGGTGTAAAGCTTTAGATGTTGGGGTAGAGAGTTCCAGAGTAGGGGAGAGGCACCGTAGAAATCCAGATGATTGTGTGAAGAACAAATGAGAGGAGGGCAGAGGAGGAGGTCCTGTGAGAATCAGAGATGATTTATGTTCCTGTACTGTACGATGTGCTCGGTTATGTTCCTGTACTGTACTATGTGCTCGGTTATGTTCCTGTACTGTACGATGTGCTCAGTTATGTTCCTGTACTGTACGATATGTTCTGTTATGTTTCTGCAATGTACGATGTGCTCGGTTATGTTCCTGTACTGTACTATGTGCTCAGTTATGATCCTGTACTGTAAAATGTGCTCTGTTATGTTCCTGTACTGTATTGTACGATGTGCTCAGTTATGTTACTGTACTGTACAATGTGCTCGGTTATGTTCCTGCACTGTACAATGTGCTCAGTTATGTTCCTGTACTGTACAATGTTCTCCGTTATGTTACTGTACTGTACAATGTGCTCCGTTATGTTCCTGTACTGTACAATGTTCTCCGTTATTTTACTGTACTGTACAATGTGCTCTGTTATGTTACTGTACTGTACAATGTGCTCCGTTATGTTTCTGCAATGTACGATGTGCTTGGTTATGTTCCTGTACTGTACAATGTGCTCAGTTATGTTCCTGTACTGTACTATGTGCTCGGTTATGTTCCTGTACTGTACAATGTGCTCAGTTATGTTCCTGTACTGTATTGTACGATGTGCTCAGTTACGTTCCTGTACTGTACAATGTGCTCAGTTATGTTCCTGTACTGTACGATATGTTCTGTTATGTTCCTGTACTGTACGATGTTCTCCGTTATGTTACTGTACTGTACAATGTGCTCCGTTATGTTACTGTACTGTACTGTCTGATGTGCTCCGTTATGTTTCTGCAATGTACGATGTGCTCGGTTATGTTCCTGTACTGTACAATGTGCTCAGTTATGTTCCTGTACTGTACTATGTGCTCAGTTATGTTCCTGTACTGTACGATGTGCTCAGTTATTTTCCTGTACTGTATTGTACGATGTGCTCAGTTACGTTCCTGTACTGTACAATGTGCTCAGTTATGTTCCTGTACTGTACAATGTGCTCAGTTATGTTCCTGTACTGTACAATGTGCTCAGTTATGTTCCTGTACTGTACTATGTGCTCAGTTATGTTCCTGTACTGTACGATGTGCTCAGTTATGTTCCTGTACTGTACAATGTGCTCAGTTATGTTCCTGTACTGTACGATGTGCTCAGTTATGTTCCTGTACTGTACAATGTGCTCAGTTATGTTCCTGTACTGTAAAATGTGCTCAGTTATGTTCCTGTACTGTACGATGTGCTCAGTTATGTTCCTGTACTGTACAATGTGCTCAGTTATGTTCCTGTACTGTACAATGTGCTCAGTTATGTTCCTGTACTGTACAATGTGCTCAGTTATGTTCCTGTACTGTACAATGTGCTCGGTTATGTTCCTGCACTGTACGATGTGCTCGGTTATGTTCCTGTACTGTACGATGTGCTCAGTTTAATTTCCTGTACTGTACAATGTGCTCCGTTATGTTACTGTACTGTACAGTACGATGTGCTCGGTCATGTTCCTGTACTGTACAATGTGCTCAGTTATGTTCCTGTACTGTACGATGTGCTCGGTTATGTTCCTGTACTGTACGATGTGCTCAGTTATGTTCCTGTACTGTACAATGTGCTCAGTTATGTTCCTGCACTGTATGATGTGCTCAGTTATGTTCCTGTACTGTACGATGTGCTCAGTTATGTTCCTGCACTGTATGATGTGCTCAGTTATGTTCCTGTACTGTACAATGTGCTCGGTTATGTTCCTGCACTGTACGATGTGCTCGGTTATGTTCCTGTACTGTACGATGTGCTCAGTTTAATTTCCTGTACTGTACAATGTGCTCCGTTATGTTACTGTACTGTACAGTACGATGTGCTCGGTCATGTTCCTGTACTGTACAATGTGCTCAGTTATGTTCCTGTACTGTACGATGTGCTCGGTTATGTTCCTGTACTGTACGATGTGCTCAGTTATGTTCCTGTACTGTACAATGTGCTCAGTTATGTTCCTGCACTGTATGATGTGCTCAGTTATGTTCCTGTACTGTACGATGTGCTCAGTTATGTTCCTGCACTGTATGATGTGCTCCGTTATGTTCCTATACTGTACAATGTGCTCGGTTATGTTCCTGTACTGTACAATGTGCTCAGTTATGTTCCTGTACTGTACGATGTGCTCGGTTATGTTCCTGTACTGTACAATGTGCTCAGTTATGTTCCTGCACTGTATGATGTGCTCAGTTATGTCTCTGCACTGTACAATATGTTCTGTTATGTTCCTGTACTGTACAATGTGTTCGGTTATGTTCCTGCACTGTACAATGTGCTCAGTTTGGTTCCTGCACTGTACGATATGTTCTGTTATGTTCCTGTACTGTACGATGTGCTCAGTTATGTTCCTGTACTGTACAATGTTCTCCGTTATGTTACTGTACTGTACAATGTGCTCCGTTATGTTACTGTACTGTACTGTACGATGTGCTCAGTTATGTTTCTGCAATGTACGATGTGCTCGGTTATGTTCCTGTACTGTACAATGTGCTCAGTTATGTTCCTATACTGTACGATGTGCTCAGTTATGTTCCTGTACTGTACAATGTTCTCCGTTATGTTACTGTACTGTACAATGTGCTCCGTTATGTTACTGTACTGTACTGTACGATGTGCTCCGTTATGTTTCTGCAATGTACGATGTGCTCCGTTATGTTCCTGTACTGTACAATGTGCTCAGTTATGTTCCTGTATTGTACTATGTGCTCGGTTATGTTCCTCTACTGTACAATGTGCTCAGTTATGTTCCTGTACTGTACGATGTGCTCAGTTATTTTCCTGTACTGTATTGTACGATGTGCTCAGTTACGTTCCTGTACTGTACAATGTGCTCAGTTATGTTCCTGTACTGTACAATGTGCTCAGTTATGTTCCTGTACTGTACAATGTGCTCAGTTATGTTCCTGTACTGTACAATGTGCTCAGATATGTTCCTGTACTGTACGATGTGCTCAGTTATGTTCCTGTACTGTACGATGTGCTCAGTTATGTTCCTGTACTGTACAATGTGCTCAGTTATGTTCCTGTACTGTAAAATGTGCTCAGTTATGATCCTGTACTGTAAAATGTGCTCCGTTATGTTCCTGTACTGTACGATGTACTCAGTTATGTTCCTGTACTGTACGATGTGCTCAGTTATGTTCCTGTATTGTACGATGTGCTCAGTTATGTTCCTGTACTGTACGATGTGCTCAGTTATGATCCTGTACTGTAAAATGTGCTCAGTTATGTTCCTATACTGTACAATGTGCTCAGTTATGTTCCTGTACTGTACGATGTGCTCGGTTATGTTCCTGCACTGTACGATGTGCTCAGTTTAATTTCCTGTACTGTACAATGTGCTCCATTATGTTACTGTACTGTATTGTACGATGTGCTCGGTTATGTTCCTGTACTGTACGATGTGCTCAGTTATGTTCCTGTACTGTACGATGTGCTCAGTTATGATCCTGTACTGTAAAATGTGCTCTGTTATGTTCCTGTACTGTATTGTACGATGTGCTCAGTTATGTTCCTGTACTGTACAATGTGCTCAGTTATGTTCCTGCACTGTACAATGTGCTCAGTTATGTTCCTGTACTGTACAATGTGCTCGGTTATGTTCCTGCACTGTACGATGTGCTCGGTTATGTTCCTGTACTGTACGATGTGCTCAGTTTAATGTCCTGTACTGTACAATGTGCTCCGTTATGTTACTGTACTGTACAGTACGATGTGCTCGGTCATGTTCCTGTACTGTACAATGTGCTCAGTTATGTTCCTGTACTGTACGATGTGCTCGGTTATGTTCCTGTACTGTACGATGTGCTCAGTTATGTTCCTGTACTGTACAATGTGCTCAGTTATGTTCCTGCACTGTATGATGTGCTCAGTTATGTTCCTGTACTGTACGATGTGCTCAGTTATGTTCCTGCACTGTATGATGTGCTCAGTTATGTTCCTATACTGTACAATGTGCTCGGTTATGTTCCTGTACTGTACAATGTGCTCAGTTATGTTCCTGTACTGTACGATGTGCTCGGTTATGTTCCTGTACTGTACAATGTGCTCAGTTATGTTCCTGCACTGTATGATGTGCTCAGTTATGTTCCTGCACTGTACAATATGTTCTGTTATGTTCCTGTACTGTACAATGTGTTCGGTTATGTTCCTGCACTGTACAATGTGCTCAGTTTGGTTCCTGCACTGTATGATGTGCTCGGTTATGTTCCTGTACTGTACAATGTGCTCAGTTATGTTCCTGTACTGTACGATGTGCTCGGTTATGTTCCTGTACTGTATGATGTGCTCAGTTTGGTTCCTGCACTGTACGATATGTTCTGTTATGTTCCTGTACTGTACGATGTGCTCAGTTATGTTCCTGCACTGTACAATATGTTCTGTTATGTTCCTGTACTGTACAATGTGTTCGGTTATGTTCCTGCACTGTACAATGTGCTCAGTTTGGTTCCTGCACTGTATGATGTGCTCGGTTATGTTCCTGTACTGTACAATGTGCTCAGTTATGTTCCTGTACTGTACGATGTGCTCGGTTATGTTCCTGTACTGTATGATGTGCTCAGTTTGGTTCCTGCACTGTACGATATGTTCTGTTATGTTCCTGTACTGTACGATGTGCTCAGTTATGTTCCTGTACTGTACAATGTTCTCCGTTATGTTACTGTACTGTACAATGTTCTCCGTTATGTTACTGTACTGTACTTTACGATGTGCTCCGTTATGTTTCTGCAATGTAAGATGTGCTCGGTTATGTTCCTGTACTGTACAATGTGCTCAGTTATGTTCCTGTACTGTACTATGTGCTCGGTTATGTTCCTGTACTGTACAATGTGCTCTGTTATGTTCCTGTACTGTACGATGTGCTCAGTTATTTTCCTGTACTGTATTGTACGATGTGCTCAGTTACGTTCCTGTACTGTACAATGTGCTCAGTTATGTTCCTGTACTGTACGATGTGCTCAGTTATGTTCCTGTACTGTACAATGTGCTCAGTTATGTTCCTGTACTGTACAATGTGCTCAGTTATTTTCCTCTACTGTACGATGTGCTCAGTTATGTTCCTGTACTGTACGATGTGCTCAGTTATGTTCCTGTACTGTACAATGTGCTCCGTTATGTTCCTGTACTGTACGATGTGCTCAGTTATGTTCCTGTACTGTGCGATGTGCTCAGTTATGTTCCTGTATTGTACGATGTGCTCAGTTATGTTCCTGTACTGTACGATGTGCTCAGTTATGATCCTGTACTGTAAAATGTGCTCAGTTATGTTCCTGTACTGTACAATGTGCTCCGTTATCTTCCTGTATTGTACGATGTGCTCAGTTATGATCCTGTACTGTAAAATGTGCTCTGTTATGTTCCTGTACTGTACAATGTGCTCTGTTATCTTCCTGTATTGTACGATGTGCTCAGTTATGTTCCAGTACTGTACAATGTGCTCAGTTATGTTCCTGTACTGTACGATGGGCTCTGTTATGTTCCTGCACTGTACGATGTGCTCAGTTTAATTTCCTGTACTGTACAATGTGCTCCGTTATGTTACTGTACTGTATTGTACGATGTGCTCGGTTATGTTCCTGTACTGTACGATGTGCTCAGTTATGTTCCTGTACTGTACGATGTGCTCAGTTATGATCCTGTACTGTAAAATGTGCTCTGTTATGTTCCTGTACTGTATTGTACGATGTGCTCAGTTATGTTCCTGTACTGTACAATGTGCTCAGTTATGTTCCTGTACTGTACTATGTGCTCAGTTATGTTCCTGTACTGTACAATGTGCTCGGTTATGTTCCTGCACTGTACGATGTGCTCGGTTATGTTCCTGTACTGTACGATGTGCTCAGTTTAATTTTCTGTACTGTACAATGTGATCCGTTATGTTACTGTACTGTACAGTACGATGTGCTCGGTCATGTTCCTGTACTGTACAATGTGCTCAGTTATGTTCCTGTACTGTACGATGTGCTCGGTTATGTTCCTGTACTGTACGATGTGCTCAGTTATGTTCCTGTACTGTACGATGTGCTCAGTTATGTTCCTGTACTGTACGATGTGCTCAGTTATGTTCCTGCACTGTATGATGTGCTCAGTTATGTTCCTATACTGTACAATGTGCTCGGTTATGTTTCTGTACTGTACAATGTGCTCAGTTATGTTCCTGTACTGTACGATGTGCTCGGTTATGTTCCTGTACTGTACAATGTGCTCAGTTATGTTCCTGCACTGTATGATGTGCTCAGTTATGTTCCTGCACTGTACAATATGTTCTGTTATGTTCCTGTACTGTACAATGTGTTCGGTTATGTTCCTGCACTGTACAATGTGCTCAGTTTGGTTCCTGCACTGTATGATGTGCTCGGTTATGTTCCTGTACTGTACAATGTGCTCAGTTATGTTCCTGTACTGTACAATGTGCTCAGTTTGGTTCCTGCACTGTACGATATGTTCTGTTATGTTCCTGTACTGTACGATGTGCTCGGTTATGTTCCTGTACTGTACGATGTGCTCAGTTTGGTTCCTGCACTGTACAATGTGCTCAGTTTGGTTCCTGCACTGTACGATATGTTCTGTTATGTTCCTGTACTGTACGATGTGCTCGGTTATGTTCCTGCACTGTACAATGTGCTCAGTTTGGTTCCTGCACTGTACGATATGTTCTGTTATGTTCCTGTACTGTACAATGTGTTCGGTTATGTTCCTGTACTGTACAATGTTCTCAGTTTGGTTCCTGCACTGTACGATATGTTCTGTTATGTTCCTGTACTGTACGATGTGCTCGGTTATGTTCCTGTACTGTACGATGTGCTCAGTTTGGTTCCTGCACTGTACAATGTGCTCAGTTTGGTTCCTGCACTGTACGATATGTTCTGTTATGTTCCTGTACTGTACGATGTGCTCGGTTATGTTCCTGTACTGTACGATGTGCTCAGTTATGTTCCTGCACTGTACATTGTGCTCAGTTTGGTTCCTGCACTGTACGATATGTTCTGTTATGTTCCTGTACTGTACGATGTGCTCGGTTATGTTCCTGTACTGTACGATGTGCTCAGTTTGGTTCCTGCACTGTACAATGTGCTCAGTTTGGTTCCTGCACTGTACGATATGTTCTGTTATGTTACTGTACTGTACGATGTGCTCGGTTATGTTCCTGTACTGTACGATGTGCTCAGTTATGTTCCTGCACTGTACAATGTGCTCAGTTTGGTTCCTGCACTGTACGATATGTTCTGTTATGTTCCTGTACTGTACAATGTGTTCGGTTATGTTCCTGTACTGTACAATGTGCTCAGTTTGGTTCCTGCACTGTACGATATGTTCTGTTATGTTCCTGTACTGTACGATGTGCTCGGTTATGTTCCTGTACTGTACGATGTGCTCAGTTTGGTTCCTGCACTGTACGATATGTTCTGTTATGTTCCTGTACTGTACAATGTGTTCGGTTATGTTCCTGTACTGTACAATGTGCTCAGTTTGGTTCCTGCACTGTACGATATGTTCTGTTATGTTCCTGTACTGTACGATGTGCTCGGTTATGTTCCTGTATTGTACGATGTGCTCAGTTATGTTCCTGCACTGTACAATGTGCTCAGTTTGGTTCCTGTACTGTATGATGTGTTCGGTTATGTTTCTTGTACTGTACAATGTGTTCGGTTATGTTCCTGTACTGTACAATGTGCTCAGTTTGGTTCCTGCACTGTATGATATGTTCTGTTATGTTCCTGTACTGTACGATGTGCTCGGTTATGTTCCTGTACTGTACGATGTGCTCAGTTTGGTTCCTGCACTGTACAATATGCTCAGTTTGGTTCCTGCACTGTACGATATGTTCTGTTATGTTCCTGTACTGTACGATGTGCTCGGTTATGTTCCTGTACTGTACGATGTGCTCAGTTATGTTCCTGCACTGTACAATGTGCTCAGTTTGGTTCCTGCACTGTACGATATGTTCTGTTATGTTCCTGTACTGTACGATGTGCTCGGTTATGTTCCTGTACTGTACGATGTGCTCAGTTATGTTCCTGCACTGTACAATGTGCTCAGTTTGGTTCCTGCACTGTACGATATGTTCTGTTATGTTCCTGTACTGTACGATGTGCTCGGTTATGTTCCTGAACTGTACGATGTGCTCAGTTATGTTCCTGCACTGTACAATGTGCTCAGTTTGGTTCCTGCACTGTACGATATGTTCTGTTATGTTCCTGTACTGTACAATGTGTTCGGTTATGTTCCTGTATTGTACAATGTGCTCAGTTTGGTTCCTGCACTGTACGATATGTTCTGTTATGTTCCTGTACTGTACAATGTGCTCTGTTATGTTCCTGTACTGTAAAATGTGCTCTGTTATCTTCCTGTATTGTACGATGTGCTCAGTTATGTTCCTGTACTGTACAATGTGCTCCGTTATGTTCCTGTACTGTACGATGTGCTCAGTTATGTTCCTGTACTGTACAATGTGCTCAGTTATGTTCCTGTACTGTACGATGTGCTCAGTTATGTTCCTGTACTGTACAATGTGCTCAGTTATGTTCCTGTACTGTAAAATGTGCTCAGTTATGTTCCTGTACTGTACGATGTGCTCAGTTATGTTCCTGTACTGTACAATGTGCTCAGTTATGTTCCTGTACTGTACAATGTGCTCAGTTATGTTCCTGTACTGTACAATGTGCTCAGTTATGTTCCTGTACTGTACAATGTGCTCGGTTATGTTCCTGCACTGTACGATGTGCTCGGTTATGTTCCTGTACTGTACGATGTGCTCAGTTTAATTTCCTGTACTGTACAATGTGCTCCGTTATGTTACTGTACTGTACAGTACGATGTGCTCGGTCATGTTCCTGTACTGTACAATGTGCTCAGTTATGTTCCTGTACTGTACGATGTGCTCGGTTATGTTCCTGTACTGTACGATGTGCTCAGTTATGTTCCTGTACTGTACAATGTGCTCAGTTATGTTCCTGCACTGTATGATGTGCTCAGTTATGTTCCTGTACTGTACGATGTGCTCAGTTATGTTCCTGCACTGTATGATGTGCTCAGTTATGTTCCTGTACTGTACAATGTGCTCGGTTATGTTCCTGCACTGTACGATGTGCTCGGTTATGTTCCTGTACTGTACGATGTGCTCAGTTTAATTTCCTGTACTGTACAATGTGCTCCGTTATGTTACTGTACTGTACAGTACGATGTGCTCGGTCATGTTCCTGTACTGTACAATGTGCTCAGTTATGTTCCTGTACTGTACGATGTGCTCGGTTATGTTCCTGTACTGTACGATGTGCTCAGTTATGTTCCTGTACTGTACAATGTGCTCAGTTATGTTCCTGCACTGTATGATGTGCTCAGTTATGTTCCTGTACTGTACGATGTGCTCAGTTATGTTCCTGCACTGTATGATGTGCTCCGTTATGTTCCTATACTGTACAATGTGCTCGGTTATGTTCCTGTACTGTACAATGTGCTCAGTTATGTTCCTGTACTGTACGATGTGCTCGGTTATGTTCCTGTACTGTACAATGTGCTCAGTTATGTTCCTGCACTGTATGATGTGCTCAGTTATGTCTCTGCACTGTACAATATGTTCTGTTATGTTCCTGTACTGTACAATGTGTTCGGTTATGTTCCTGCACTGTACAATGTGCTCAGTTTGGTTCCTGCACTGTACGATATGTTCTGTTATGTTCCTGTACTGTACGATGTGCTCAGTTATGTTCCTGTACTGTACAATGTTCTCCGTTATGTTACTGTACTGTACAATGTGCTCCGTTATGTTACTGTACTGTACTGTACGATGTGCTCAGTTATGTTTCTGCAATGTACGATGTGCTCGGTTATGTTCCTGTACTGTACAATGTGCTCAGTTATGTTCCTATACTGTACGATGTGCTCAGTTATGTTCCTGTACTGTACAATGTTCTCCGTTATGTTACTGTACTGTACAATGTGCTCCGTTATGTTACTGTACTGTACTGTACGATGTGCTCCGTTATGTTTCTGCAATGTACGATGTGCTCCGTTATGTTCCTGTACTGTACAATGTGCTCAGTTATGTTCCTGTATTGTACTATGTGCTCGGTTATGTTCCTCTACTGTACAATGTGCTCAGTTATGTTCCTGTACTGTACGATGTGCTCAGTTATTTTCCTGTACTGTATTGTACGATGTGCTCAGTTACGTTCCTGTACTGTACAATGTGCTCAGTTATGTTCCTGTACTGTACAATGTGCTCAGTTATGTTCCTGTACTGTACAATGTGCTCAGTTATGTTCCTGTACTGTACGATGTGCTCAGTTATGTTCCTGTACTGTACAATGTGCTCAGATATGTTCCTGTACTGTACGATGTGCTCAGTTATGTTCCTGTACTGTACGATGTGCTCAGTTATGTTCCTGTACTGTACAATGTGCTCAGTTATGTTCCTGTACTGTAAAATGTGCTCAGTTATGATCCTGTACTGTAAAATGTGCTCCGTTATGTTCCTGTACTGTACGATGTACTCAGTTATGTTCCTGTACTGTACGATGTGCTCAGTTATGTTCCTGTATTGTACGATGTGCTCAGTTATGTTCCTGTACTGTACGATGTGCTCAGTTATGATCCTGTACTGTAAAATGTGCTCAGTTATGTTCCTATACTGTACAATGTGCTCAGTTATGTTCCTGTACTGTACGATGTGCTCGGTTATGTTCCTGCACTGTACGATGTGCTCAGTTTAATTTCCTGTACTGTACAATGTGCTCCATTATGTTACTGTACTGTATTGTACGATGTGCTCGGTTATGTTCCTGTACTGTACGATGTGCTCAGTTATGTTCCTGTACTGTACGATGTGCTCAGTTATGATCCTGTACTGTAAAATGTGCTCTGTTATGTTCCTGTACTGTATTGTACGATGTGCTCAGTTATGTTCCTGTACTGTACAATGTGCTCAGTTATGTTCCTGCACTGTACAATGTGCTCAGTTATGTTCCTGTACTGTACAATGTGCTCGGTTATGTTCCTGCACTGTACGATGTGCTCGGTTATGTTCCTGTACTGTACGATGTGCTCAGTTTAATGTCCTGTACTGTACAATGTGCTCCGTTATGTTACTGTACTGTACAGTACGATGTGCTCGGTCATGTTCCTGTACTGTACAATGTGCTCAGTTATGTTCCTGTACTGTACGATGTGCTCGGTTATGTTCCTGTACTGTACGATGTGCTCAGTTATGTTCCTGTACTGTACAATGTGCTCAGTTATGTTCCTGCACTGTATGATGTGCTCAGTTATGTTCCTGTACTGTACGATGTGCTCAGTTATGTTCCTGCACTGTATGATGTGCTCAGTTATGTTCCTATACTGTACAATGTGCTCGGTTATGTTCCTGTACTGTACAATGTGCTCAGTTATGTTCCTGTACTGTACGATGTGCTCGGTTATGTTCCTGTACTGTACAATGTGCTCAGTTATGTTCCTGCACTGTATGATGTGCTCAGTTATGTTCCTGCACTGTACAATATGTTCTGTTATGTTCCTGTACTGTACAATGTGTTCGGTTATGTTCCTGCACTGTACAATGTGCTCAGTTTGGTTCCTGCACTGTATGATGTGCTCGGTTATGTTCCTGTACTGTACAATGTGCTCAGTTATGTTCCTGTACTGTACGATGTGCTCGGTTATGTTCCTGTACTGTATGATGTGCTCAGTTTGGTTCCTGCACTGTACGATATGTTCTGTTATGTTCCTGTACTGTACGATGTGCTCAGTTATGTTCCTGCACTGTACAATATGTTCTGTTATGTTCCTGTACTGTACAATGTGTTCGGTTATGTTCCTGCACTGTACAATGTGCTCAGTTTGGTTCCTGCACTGTATGATGTGCTCGGTTATGTTCCTGTACTGTACAATGTGCTCAGTTATGTTCCTGTACTGTACGATGTGCTCGGTTATGTTCCTGTACTGTATGATGTGCTCAGTTTGGTTCCTGCACTGTACGATATGTTCTGTTATGTTCCTGTACTGTACGATGTGCTCAGTTATGTTCCTGTACTGTACAATGTTCTCCGTTATGTTACTGTACTGTACAATGTTCTCCGTTATGTTACTGTACTGTACTTTACGATGTGCTCCGTTATGTTTCTGCAATGTAAGATGTGCTCGGTTATGTTCCTGTACTGTACAATGTGCTCAGTTATGTTCCTGTACTGTACTATGTGCTCGGTTATGTTCCTGTACTGTACAATGTGCTCTGTTATGTTCCTGTACTGTACGATGTGCTCAGTTATTTTCCTGTACTGTATTGTACGATGTGCTCAGTTACGTTCCTGTACTGTACAATGTGCTCAGTTATGTTCCTGTACTGTACGATGTGCTCAGTTATGTTCCTGTACTGTACAATGTGCTCAGTTATGTTCCTGTACTGTACAATGTGCTCAGTTATTTTCCTCTACTGTACGATGTGCTCAGTTATGTTCCTGTACTGTACGATGTGCTCAGTTATGTTCCTGTACTGTACAATGTGCTCCGTTATGTTCCTGTACTGTACGATGTGCTCAGTTATGTTCCTGTACTGTGCGATGTGCTCAGTTATGTTCCTGTATTGTACGATGTGCTCAGTTATGTTCCTGTACTGTACGATGTGCTCAGTTATGATCCTGTACTGTAAAATGTGCTCAGTTATGTTCCTGTACTGTACAATGTGCTCCGTTATCTTCCTGTATTGTACGATGTGCTCAGTTATGATCCTGTACTGTAAAATGTGCTCTGTTATGTTCCTGTACTGTACAATGTGCTCTGTTATCTTCCTGTATTGTACGATGTGCTCAGTTATGTTCCAGTACTGTACAATGTGCTCAGTTATGTTCCTGTACTGTACGATGGGCTCTGTTATGTTCCTGCACTGTACGATGTGCTCAGTTTAATTTCCTGTACTGTACAATGTGCTCCGTTATGTTACTGTACTGTATTGTACGATGTGCTCGGTTATGTTCCTGTACTGTACGATGTGCTCAGTTATGTTCCTGTACTGTACGATGTGCTCAGTTATGATCCTGTACTGTAAAATGTGCTCTGTTATGTTCCTGTACTGTATTGTACGATGTGCTCAGTTATGTTCCTGTACTGTACAATGTGCTCAGTTATGTTCCTGTACTGTACTATGTGCTCAGTTATGTTCCTGTACTGTACAATGTGCTCGGTTATGTTCCTGCACTGTACGATGTGCTCGGTTATGTTCCTGTACTGTACGATGTGCTCAGTTTAATTTTCTGTACTGTACAATGTGATCCGTTATGTTACTGTACTGTACAGTACGATGTGCTCGGTCATGTTCCTGTACTGTACAATGTGCTCAGTTATGTTCCTGTACTGTACGATGTGCTCGGTTATGTTCCTGTACTGTACGATGTGCTCAGTTATGTTCCTGTACTGTACGATGTGCTCAGTTATGTTCCTGTACTGTACGATGTGCTCAGTTATGTTCCTGCACTGTATGATGTGCTCAGTTATGTTCCTATACTGTACAATGTGCTCGGTTATGTTTCTGTACTGTACAATGTGCTCAGTTATGTTCCTGTACTGTACGATGTGCTCGGTTATGTTCCTGTACTGTACAATGTGCTCAGTTATGTTCCTGCACTGTATGATGTGCTCAGTTATGTTCCTGCACTGTACAATATGTTCTGTTATGTTCCTGTACTGTACAATGTGTTCGGTTATGTTCCTGCACTGTACAATGTGCTCAGTTTGGTTCCTGCACTGTATGATGTGCTCGGTTATGTTCCTGTACTGTACAATGTGCTCAGTTATGTTCCTGTACTGTACAATGTGCTCAGTTTGGTTCCTGCACTGTACGATATGTTCTGTTATGTTCCTGTACTGTACGATGTGCTCGGTTATGTTCCTGTACTGTACGATGTGCTCAGTTTGGTTCCTGCACTGTACAATGTGCTCAGTTTGGTTCCTGCACTGTACGATATGTTCTGTTATGTTCCTGTACTGTACGATGTGCTCGGTTATGTTCCTGCACTGTACAATGTGCTCAGTTTGGTTCCTGCACTGTACGATATGTTCTGTTATGTTCCTGTACTGTACAATGTGTTCGGTTATGTTCCTGTACTGTACAATGTTCTCAGTTTGGTTCCTGCACTGTACGATATGTTCTGTTATGTTCCTGTACTGTACGATGTGCTCGGTTATGTTCCTGTACTGTACGATGTGCTCAGTTTGGTTCCTGCACTGTACAATGTGCTCAGTTTGGTTCCTGCACTGTACGATATGTTCTGTTATGTTCCTGTACTGTACGATGTGCTCGGTTATGTTCCTGTACTGTACGATGTGCTCAGTTATGTTCCTGCACTGTACATTGTGCTCAGTTTGGTTCCTGCACTGTACGATATGTTCTGTTATGTTCCTGTACTGTACGATGTGCTCGGTTATGTTCCTGTACTGTACGATGTGCTCAGTTTGGTTCCTGCACTGTACAATGTGCTCAGTTTGGTTCCTGCACTGTACGATATGTTCTGTTATGTTACTGTACTGTACGATGTGCTCGGTTATGTTCCTGTACTGTACGATGTGCTCAGTTATGTTCCTGCACTGTACAATGTGCTCAGTTTGGTTCCTGCACTGTACGATATGTTCTGTTATGTTCCTGTACTGTACAATGTGTTCGGTTATGTTCCTGTACTGTACAATGTGCTCAGTTTGGTT
This sequence comes from Bufo bufo, assembly GCF_905171765.1. Lineage (NCBI taxonomy): Eukaryota > Metazoa > Chordata > Amphibia > Anura > Bufonidae > Bufo > Bufo bufo. The sequence goes on from NC_053395.1 coordinate 9,781,842, forward strand.
CCTGCACTGTACGATATGTTCTGTTATGTTCCTGTACTGTACGATGTGCTCGGTTATGTTCCTGTACTGTACGATGTGCTCAGTTTGGTTCCTGCACTGTACGATATGTTCTGTTATGTTCCTGTACTGTACAATGTGTTCGGTTATGTTCCTGTACTGTACAATGTGCTCAGTTTGGTTCCTGCACTGTACGATATGTTCTGTTATGTTCCTGTACTGTACGATGTGCTCGGTTATGTTCCTGTATTGTACGATGTGCTCAGTTATGTTCCTGCACTGTACAATGTGCTCAGTTTGGTTCCTGTACTGTATGATGTGTTCGGTTATGTTTCTTGTACTGTACAATGTGTTCGGTTATGTTCCTGTACTGTACAATGTGCTCAGTTTGGTTCCTGCACTGTATGATATGTTCTGTTATGTTCCTGTACTGTACGATGTGCTCGGTTATGTTCCTGTACTGTACGATGTGCTCAGTTTGGTTCCTGCACTGTACAATATGCTCAGTTTGGTTCCTGCACTGTACGATATGTTCTGTTATGTTCCTGTACTGTACGATGTGCTCGGTTATGTTCCTGTACTGTACGATGTGCTCAGTTATGTTCCTGCACTGTACAATGTGCTCAGTTTGGTTCCTGCACTGTACGATATGTTCTGTTATGTTCCTGTACTGTACGATGTGCTCGGTTATGTTCCTGTACTGTACGATGTGCTCAGTTATGTTCCTGCACTGTACAATGTGCTCAGTTTGGTTCCTGCACTGTACGATATGTTCTGTTATGTTCCTGTACTGTACGATGTGCTCGGTTATGTTCCTGAACTGTACGATGTGCTCAGTTATGTTCCTGCACTGTACAATGTGCTCAGTTTGGTTCCTGCACTGTACGATATGTTCTGTTATGTTCCTGTACTGTACAATGTGTTCGGTTATGTTCCTGTATTGTACAATGTGCTCAGTTTGGTTCCTGCACTGTACGATATGTTCTGTTATGTTCCTGTACTGTACAATGTGCTCTGTTATGTTCCTGTACTGTAAAATGTGCTCTGTTATCTTCCTGTATTGTACGATGTGCTCAGTTATGTTCCTGTACTGTACAATGTGCTTAGTTATGTTCCTGTACTGTACGATGTGCTCGGTTATGTTCCTGTACTGTACAATGTGCTCAGTTATGTTCCTGTACTGTACAATGTGCTCAGTTTGGTTCCTGCACTGTACGATATGTTCTGTTATGTTCCTGTACTGTACAATGTGCTCTGTTATCTTCCTGTATTGTACGATGTGCTCAGTTATGTTCCTGTACTGTACAATGTGCTTAGTTATGTTCCTGTACTGTACGATGTGCTCGGTTATGTTCCTGTACTGTACAATGTGCTCAGTTATGTTCCTGTACTGTACAATGTGCTCAGTTTGGTTCCTGCACTGTACGATATGTTCTGTTATGTTCCTGTACTGTACAATGTGCTCTGTTATCTTCCTGTATTGTACAATGTGCTCCGTTATGTTCCTGTACTGTACTATGTGCTCGGTTATGTTCCTGTACTGTACGATATGTTCTGTTATGTTCCTGTACTGTACAATGTGCTCTGTTATCTTCCTGTATTGTACGATGTGCTTAGTTATGTTCCTGTACTGTACAATGTGCTCAGTTATGTTCCTGCACTGTACAATGAGCTCAGTTTGGTTCCTGTACTGTATGATATGTTCTGTTATGTTCCTGTACTGTACAATGTGTTCGGTTATGTTCCTGTACTGTACAATGTGTTTGGTTATGTTCCTGTACTGTACAATGTGCTTGATTATGTTTTTGTAAGGTTTGCTGTGCTCACTTCACCTCCCTACCAATTCCAGTGTGAATAAGGTCTCCTCCATTTATTATACATTGCCGTCCATGATTTCAATGTGGTTGTGTCTCATGTGGTACCACTATTTGGGTAGAAGGAGTAGAAATGGAGGATGCTACTGTTGAAGAGATGAAGACCTTGTTCACACAGTACAATTACCGGAGCTGACTAATCTCTACACTTGTTCACACTTTGCCCCTATATATTATTTGTTGCGTGCAGACTTTTACCAGTAACAAGTCGCAGCAATGTTACTTGATTTGACTTTTTCAATGTGAAAATTATGCTTTTCATTCTCTTACAGTCAACATCTAGATCCACAGAAACCACCCCTATAATGCTATGTGTGAACACTGCCTGAATACGCGAGTACGCGAGGACAACTGCAGCTCCACTGCTCACCTGGGATGTGTTAAGACTTGTTGCCTAGGGCAGCACCAGCTGAAAATATGGCCTTAGACATCTCTAATGCAGGCATATCAACATTTCCTTGGACCCTCAGCTCGGGGACAGATATCGGCCTTGATGGTCACCCCCTACTGCTGGCGTATCCTGGTCAGATATTAACATCATCATCATTTACTTTACTTCCTCCAGAACAGTGGGAGGTCTCTCCTCACGTAACAGGATCTTCATGTTCCACAAGATGTCTCAAGTGTGACCAAAGCTATTGGGTAATTATTAGTTCCCCCCTGAAGACATTAGATCCAAAGACAAAGAACCTCTTATCTTACAGCTCTTGGCATCCTGATAACTGCAGCTCACGTGGTCTGTGGTTGGACTTTCCATGCACTTCCTCATGCTATCTTCTAGCAGAGACTTATTTCAGGCTTGTTGCAGTCACATTTTGGAGACTCACATAATTTAGTCTGAAGTAACTGTTTAAGCATCTACTTCATTTTGTAACATAGCAGAATCCTTTGAATTAGTGTGTTTTTACTTAAAATGTGTTGTCCGCATCCTCCACCATATGTGGAAAAAAGGGTGGCACACCAAGCTCAGGACGAGGCCCAAGCGATGACTTCCAGAAGAAGGATCATATTTGTGTCCAGATTAGGCAGAAACCAATTATAAATCCTCATTGGTTGAGTTTTATAGTCCTAACTAGGGATGAACAGACCCGTGGATGTTCGGGTTCGGCCAAAATTTGGGTCAAAGTTCGAGTTCGGGTCCCGAACTCGAACCCCATTGAAATTAATGATTACCTGAACTTTGGTGCACTAAAATGGGTGTAAAACAGTCATAGTGAGGGCTAGAGGGCTGCAAAGGAGGCAAAATGGGGGTAAGAGCAGGACAGTTACCCTGCAAACAAATGTGGATAAGGAAATGACTTAAAATAACATAGAATAGAAAAAAAAGAAAAATACACTGCTCAAAAAAATAAAGGGAACACTTAAACAACACAATGTAACTCCAAGTCAATCACACTTCTGTGAAATCAAACTGTCCACTTAGGAAGCAACACTAAGTGACAATCAATTTCACATGCTGTTGTGCAAATGGGATAGACAACAGGTGGAAATGATAGGCAATTAGCAAGACACCCCCAATAAAGGAGTGGTTCTGCAGGTGGTGACCACAGACCACTTCTCAGTTCCTATGCTTCCTGGCTGATGTTTTGGTCACTTTTGAATGCTGGCGGTGCTTTCACTCTAGTGGTAGCATGAGACGGAGTCTACAACCCACACAAGTGGCTCAGGTAGTGCAGCTTATCCAGGATGGCACATCAATGCGAGCTGTGGCAAGAAGGTTTGCTGTGTCTGTCAGCGTAGTGTCCAGAGCATGGAGGCGCTACCAGGAGACAGGCCAGTACATCAGGAGACGTGGAGGAGGCCGTAGGAGGGCAACAACCCAGCAGCAGGACCGCTACCTCCGCCTTTGTGCAAGGAGGAACAGGAGGAGCACTACCAGAGCCCTGCAAAATGACCTCCAGCAGGCCACAAATGTGCATGTGTCTGCTCAAACGGTCAGAAACAGACTCCATGAGGGTGATATGAGGGCCCGACGTCCACAGGTGGGGGTTGTGCTTACAGCCCAACACCGTGCAGGACGTTTGGCATTTGCAAGAGAACACCAAGATTGGCAAATTCGCCACTGGCGCCCTGTGCTCTTCACAGATGAAAGCAGGTTCACACTGAGCACATGTGACAGACGTGACAGAGTCTGGAGACGCCGTGGAGAACGCTCTGCTGCCTGCAACATCCTCCAGCATGACCGGTTTGGCATTGGGTTAGTAATGGTGTGGGGTGGCATTTCTTTGGAGGGCCGCACAGCCCTCCATGTGCTCGCCAGAGGTAGCCTGACTGCCATTAGGTACCGAGATGAGATCCTCAGACCCCTTGTGAGACCATATGCTGGTGCGGTTGGCCCTGGGTTCCTCCTAATGCAAGACAATGCTAGACCTCATGTGGCTGGAGTGTGTCAGCAGTTCCTGCAAGACGAAGGCATTGATGCTATGGACTGGCCCGCCGGTTCCCCAGACCTGAATCCAATTGAGCACATCTGGGACATCATGTCTCGCTCTATCCACCAACGTCACATTGCACCACAGACTGTCCAGGAGTTGGCAGATGCTTTAGTCCAGGTCTGGGAGGAGATCCCTCAGGAGACCGTCCGCCACCTCATCAGGAGCATGCACAGGCATTGTAGGGAGGTCATACAGACACATGGAGGCCACACACACTACTGAGCCTCATTTTGACTTGTTTTAAGGACATTACATCAAAGTTGGATCAGTCTGTAGTGTGTTTTTCCACTTTAATTTTGAGTGTGACTCCAAATCCAGACCTCCATGGGTTAAAAAATTGGATTTCCATTTTTTTAATTTTTGTGTAATTTTGTTGTCAGCACATTCAACTATATAAAGAACAAAGTATTTCAGAAGAATATTTAATTAATTCAGATCTAGGATGTGTTATTTATGTGTTCCCTTTATTTTTTTGAGCAGTGTAATAATCTTGAACTGTGACGAGGGGACATCCTGTGCGTCTGGAGGAAAGAAGGTTTGTACACAAACATAGAAGAGGATTCTTTATGGTAAGAGCAGTGAGACTATGGACTCTTTACGGTAAGAGCAGTGAGACTATGGACTCTTTACGGTAAGAGCAGTGAGACTATGGACTCTATACTGTAAGAGCAGTGAGACTATGGACTCTTTACTGTAAGAGCAGTGAGACTATGGCTCTTTACTGTAAGAGCGGTGAGACTATGGACTCTTTACTGTAAGAGCAGTGAGACTAAGGACTCTTTACTGTAAGAGCGGTGAGACTATGGACTCTACTGTAAGAGCGGTGAGACTATGGACTCTATACTGTAAGAGCAGTGAGACTATAGACTCTGTACTGTAAGAGCAGTGAGACTGTGGACTCTTTACTGTAAGAGCAGTGAGACTATGGACTCTTTACTGTAAGAGCAGTGAGACTATGGACTCTTTACTGTAAGAGCAGTGAGACTATGGACTCTTTACTGTAAGAGCGGTGAGACTATGAACTCTGTACTGTAAGAGCAGTGAGACTATGGACTCTTTACTGTAAGAGCAGTGAGACTATGGACTATTTACTGTAAGAGCAGTGAGACTATGGACTCTATACTGTAAGAGCAGTGAGACTATGGACTCTTTACTGTAAGAGCAGTGAGACAATGGACTCTATAATGTAAGAGCAGTGAGACTATGGACTCTTTACTGTAAGAGCAGTGAGACTATGGACTCTTTAATGTAAGAGCGGTGAGACTATGGACTCTTTACTGTAAGAGCAGTGAGACTATGGACTCTTTACGGTAAGAGCAGCGAGACTATGGACTCTTTACTGTAAGAGCAGCGAGACTATGGACTCAGTACTGTAAGAGCAGCGAGACTATGGACTCTTTACTGTAAGAGCAGCGAGACTATGGACTCTTTACTGTAAGAGCAGCGAGACTATGGACTCTTTACTGTAAGAGCAGTGACACTATGGACTCTTTACTGTAAGAGCAGTGAGACTATGGACTCTTTACTGTAAGAGCAGTCAGACTATGGACTCTTTACTGTAAGAGCAGTGAGACTATGGACTCTTTACAATAAGAGCAGTGAGACTATGGACTCTTTACTGTAAGAGCAGTGAGACTATGGACTCTTTACTGTAAGAGCAGTGAGACTATGGACTCTGTACTGTAAGAGCAGTGAGACTATGGACTCTTTACTGTAAGAGCAGTGAGACTATGGACTCTTTACTGTAAGAGCAGTGAGACTATGGACTCTTTACTGTAAGAGCAGTGAGACAATGGACTCTATAATGTAAGAGCAGTGAGACTATGGACTCTTTACTGTAAGAGCAGTGAGACTATGGACTCTTTAATGTAAGAGCGGTGAGACTATGGCTCTTTACTGTAAGAGCGGTGAGACTATGGACTCTTTACTGTAAGAGCAGTGAGACTAAGGACTCTTTACTGTAAGAGCGGTGAGACTATGGACTCTACTGTAAGAGCGGTGAGACTATGGAGTCTTTACTGTAAGAGCAGTGAGACTATGGACTCTTTACTGTAAGAGCAGTGAGACTATGGACTCTTTACTGTAAGAGCGGTGAGACTATGGACTCTATACTGTAAAAGCAGTGAGACTATAGACTCTGTACTGTAAGAGCAGTGAGACTGTGGACTCTTTACTGTAAGAGCAGTGAGACTATGGACTCTTTACTGTAAGAGCAGTGAGACTATGGACTCTTTACTGTAAGAGCAGTGAGACTATGGACTCTTTACTGTAAGAGCGGTGAGACTATGGACTCTGTACTGTAAGAGCAGTGAGACTATGGACTCTTTACTGTAAGAGCAGTGAGACTATGGACTCTTTACTGTAAGAGCAGTGAGACTATGGACTCTTTACTGTAAGAGCAGTGAGACAATGGACTCTATAATGTAAGAGCAGTGAGACTATGGACTCTTTACTGTAAGAGCAGTGAGACTATGTACTCTTTAATGTAAGAGCGGTGAGACTATGGACTCTTTACTGTAAGAGCAGTGAGACTATGGACTCTTTACGGTAAGAGCAGCGAGACTATGGACTCTTTACTGTAAGAGCAGCGAGACTATGGACTCAGTACTGTAAGAGCAGCGAGACTATGGACTCTTTACTGTAAGAGCAGCGAGACTATGGACTCTTTACTGTAAGAGCAGCGAGACTATGGACTCTTTACTGTAAGAGCAGTGACACTATGGACTCTTTACTGTAAGAACAGTAAGACTATGGACTCTATACTGTAAGAGCAGTCAGACTATGGACTCTTTACTGTAAGAGCAGTGAGACTATGGACTCTTTACAATAAGAGCAGTGAGACTATGGACTCTTTACTGTAAGAGCAGTGAGACTATGGACTCTTTACTGTAAGAGCAGTGAGACTATGGACTCTTTACTGTAAGAGCAGTGAGACTATGGACTCTTTACTGTAAGAGCAGTAATACTGTGGACTCTTTACTGTAAGAGCAGTGAGACTATGGAACTCTTTACTGTAAGAGCAGTGAGACTATGGACTCTTTACTGTAAGAGCAGTGAGACTATGGACTCTACTGTAAGAGCAGTGAGACTGTGGACTCTTTACTGTTAGAGCAGTGAGACTGTGGACTCTTTACTGTTAGAGCAGTGAGACTATGGACTCTTTACGGTAAGAGCAGTGAGACTATGGAGTCCATAGTCTCACTGCTCTTACAGTATAGAGCCCATAGTATCACTGCTCTTACAGTAAAGATTCCATAGTCTCACTGCTCTTACAGTAAAGAGTCCATAGTCTCACTGCTCTTACAGTATAGAGTCCATAGTATCACCGCTCATACAGTAAAGAGTCCATAGTCTCACTGCTCTTACAGTAAAGAGTCCATAGTCTCACTGCTCTTACAGTAAAGATTACATAGTCTCACTGATCTTACAGTATAGAGTCCATAGTCTCACTGCTCTTACAGTAAAGATTACATAGTCTCACTGCTCTTACAGTATAGAGTCCATAGTCTCACTGCTCTTACAGTAAAGAGTCCATAGTCTCACTTTTTTTACAGTAAAGAGTCCATAGTCTCACTGCTCTTACAGTATAGAGTCCATAGTCTCACTGCTCTTACAGTAAAGAGTCCATAGTCTCACTGCTCTTACAGTAGAGTCCATAGTCTCACTGCTCTTACAGTAAAGAGTCCATAGTCTCACTGCTCTTACAGTAGAGAGTCCATAGTCTCATTGCTCTTACAGTAAAGAGTCCATAGTCTCACTGCTCTTACAGTAAAGAGTCCATAGTCTCACTGCTCTTACAGTAGAGTCCATAGTCTCACTGCTCTTACAGTAAAGAGTCCATAGTCTCACTGCTCTTACAGTAAAGAGTCCATAGTCTCACTGCTCTTACAGTATAGAGTCCATAGTCTCACTGCTCTTACAGTAGAGTCCATAGTATCACTGCTCTTACAGTAAAGATTCCATAGTCTCACTGCTCTTACAGTAAAGATTCCATAGTCTCACTGCTCTTACAGTAAAGAGTCCATAGTCTCACTGCTCTTACAGTAAAGAGTCCATAGTCTCACTGCCCATACAGTATAGAGACCATAGTATCACTGCTCTTACAGTAAAGATTCCATAGTCTCACTGCTCTTACAGTATAGAGTCCATAGTGTCACTGCTCTTACAGTACAGAGTCCATAGTCTCACTGCTCTTACAGTAAAGAGTCCATAGTCTCACTGCTCTTACAGTAAACAGTCCATAGTCTCACTGCTCTTACATTAAAGAGTCCATAGTCTCACTGCTCTTACAGTATAGAGTCCATAGTCTCACTGCTCTTACAGTATAGAGCCCATAGTATCACTGCTCTTACAGTAAAGATTCCATAGTCTCACTGCTTTTACAGTAAAGATTCCATAGTCTCACTGCTCTTACAGTATAGAGTCCATAGTCTCACCGCTCTTACAGTAAAGAGTCCATAGTCTCACTGCTCTTACAGTAAAGATTACATAGTCTCACTGCTCTTACAGTATAGAGTCCATAGTCTCACTGCTCTTACAGTATAGAGTCCATAGTCTCACTGCTCTTACAGTAAAGAGTTCATAGTCTCACTGCTCTTACAGTATAGAGTCCATAGTCTCACTGCTCTTACAGTATAGAGTCCATAGTCTCACTGCTCTTACAGTATAGAGTCCATAGTCTCACTGCTCTTACAGTAAAGAGTTCATAGTCTCACTGCTCTTACAGTATAGAGTCCATAGTCTCACTGCTCTTACAGTATAGAGTCCATAGTCTCACTGCTCTTACAGTATAGAGTCCATAGTCTCACTGCTCTTACAGTAAAGAGTCCATAGTCTCACTGCTCTTACAGTAAAGAGTCCATAGCCTCACTGCTCTTACAGTATAGAGTCCATAGTCTCACTGCTCTTACAGTAAAGATTCCATAGTCTCACTGCTCTTACAGTAAAGATTCCATAGTCTCACTGCTCTTACAGTAAAGAGTCCATAGTCTCACTGCTCTTACAGTAAAGATTCCATAGTCTCACTGCTCTTACAGTAAAGAGTCCATAGTCTCACTGCTCTTACAGTAAAGAGTCCATAGTCTCACTGCTCTTACAGTAAAGAGTCCATAGTCTCACTGCTCTTACAGTGAAGAGTCCATAGTCTCACTGCTCTTACAGTAAAGAGTCCATAGTCTCACTGCTCTTACAGTATAGAGTCCATAGTCTCACTGCTCTTACAGTTAAGAGTCCATAGTCTCACTGCTCTTACAGTAAAGAGTCCATAGTCTCACTGCTCTTACAGTACAGAGTCCATAGTCTCACTGCTCTTACAGTAAAGAGTCCATAGTCTCACTGCTGTTACAGTAAAGAGGCCATAGTCTCACTGCTCTTACTGTAAAGAGTCCATAGTCTCACTGCTCTTACCGTAAAGAGTCCATAGTCTCACTGCTCTTACATTAAAGAGTCCATAGTCTCACTGCTCTTACAGTAAAGATTACATAGTCTCACTGCTCTTACAGTATAGAGTCCATAGTCTCACTGCTCTTACAGTAAAGAGTCCATAGTCTCACTGCTCTTACAGTAAAGAGTCCATAGTCTCACTGCTCTTACAGTAAAGAGTCCATAGTCTCACTGCTCTTTCAGTAAAGAGTCCATAGTCTCACTGCTCTTACAGTAAAGAGTCCATAGTCTCACTGCTCTTACAGTAAAAAGTCCATAGTCTCACTGCTCTTACAGTACAGAGTCCATAGTCTCACTCCTCTTACAGTAAAGAGCCCATAGTCTCACTGTTTTTACAGTAAAGAGTCCATAGTCTCACTGCTCTTACAGTAAAGAGTCCATAGTCTGACTGCTCTTACAGTATAGAGTCCATAGTCTCACTGCTCTTACAGTAAAGAGTCCATAGTCTCACTGCTCTTACAGTAAAGAGTCCATAGTCTCACTGCTCTTACAGTAAAGAGCCCATAGTCTCACTGTTCTTACAGTAAAGAGTCCATAGTCTCACTCCTCTTACAGTAAAGAGCCCATAGTCTCACTGTTCTTACAGTAAAGAGTCCATAGTCTCACTGCTCTTACAGTAAAGAGTCCATAGTCTCACTGCTCTTACAGTATAGAGTCCATAGTCTCACTGCTCTTACAGTAAAGAGTCCATAGTCTCACTGCTCTTACAGTAAAGAGTCCATAGTCTCACTTTTTTACAGTAAAGAGTCCATAGTCTCACTGCTCTTACAGTATAGAGACCATAGTCTCACTGCTCTTACAGTAAAGAGTCCATAGTCTCACTGCTCTTACAGTATAGAGTCCATAGTCTCACTGCTCTTACAGTATAGAGTCCATAGTCTCACTGCTCTTACAGTAAAGAGTCCATAGTCTCACTGCTCTTACAGTAAAGAGTCCATAGTCTCACTGCTCTTACAGTAAAGAGTCCATAGTCTCACTGCTCTTACAGTAAAGAGTCCATAGTCTCACTGCTCTTACAGTAAATAGTCCATAATCTTACTGTTCTTACAGTAAAGAGTCCATAGTCTCACTGCTCTTACAGTAAAGAGTCCATAGTCTCACTGCTCTTACAGTAAAGAGTCCATAGTCTCACTGCTCTTACAGTACAGAGTCCATAGTCTCACTGCTCTTACAGTAAACAGTCCATAGTCTCACTGCTCTTACAGTATAGAGTCCATAGTCTCACTGCTCTTACAGTAAAGAGTCCATAGTCTCACTGCTCTTACAGTAAACAGTCCATAGTCTCACTGCTCTTACAGTATAGAGTCCATAGTCTCACTGCTCTTACAGTAAAGAGTCCATAGTCTCACTGCTCTTACAGTAAACAGTCCATAGTCTCACTGCTCTTACAGTATAGAGTCCATAGTCTCACTGCTCTTACAGTACAGAGTCCATAGTCTCACTGCTCTTACAGTAAAGAGTCCATAGTCTCACTGCTCTTACAGTATAGAGTCCATAGTCTCACTGCTCTTACAGTAAACAGTCCATAGTCTCACTGCTCTTACAGTATAGAGTCCATAGTCTCACTGCTCTTACAGTAAAGAGTCCATAGTCTCACTGCTCTTACAGTAAAGAGTCCATAGTCTCACTGCTCTTACAGTAAACAGTCCATAGTCTCACTGCTCTTACAGTATAGAGTCCATAGTCTCACTGCTCTTACAGTAAAGAGTCCATAGTCTCACTGCTCTTACAGTAAAGAGTCCATAGTCTCACTGCTCTTACAGTACAGAGTCCATAGTCTCACTGCTCTTACAGTAAACAGTCCATAGTCTCACTGCACTTACAGTAAAGAGTCCATAGTCTCACTGCTCTTACAGTAAAGAGTCCATAGTCTCGCTGCTCTTACAGTACAGAGTCCATAGTCTCACTGCTCTTACAGTATAGAGTCCATAGTCTCACTGCTCTTACAGTATAGAGTCCATAGTCTCACTGCTCTTACAGTAAAGAGTCCATAGTGTCACTGCTCTTACAGTAGAGACCATAGTCTCACTGCTCTTACAGTAAAGAGTCCATAGTCTCACTGCTCTTACAGGAAAGAGTCCATAGTCTCACTGCTCTTACAGTATAGAGTCCATAGTCTCACTGCTCTTACAGTATAGAGTTCATAGTCTCACTGCTCTTACAGTAAAGAGTCCACAGTCTCACTGTTCTTACAGTAAAGAGTCCATAGTCTCACTGCTCTTACAGTAAAGAGTCCATAGTCTCACAGCTCTTACAGTAAAGAGTCCATAGTCTCACTGCTCTTACCGTAAAGAATCCTCTTCTATGTTTGTGTACAAACCTTCTTTCCTCCAGACACAGAGGATGTCCCCTCGTCACAGTCACAGTCCTGGGGATAAATAGATGATGGGAGTGATCTCTGTGCTGACCCCTGATATATTTATACATAGTGATTAGATCTCCCCTCAGTCATCTTTTTTCTAAAGTGAATAACCCTAATGCTGATAATCTTTCAGGGTCCTGTAGTTGCCCCATTCCAGTTATTACTTTAGTTGCCCTCCTCTGGACCCTCTCCAGCTCTGCTATGTCTGCCTTGTTTACAGGAGCCCAGAACTGTACACAGTCCTCCATGTGTGGTCTGACCAGTGATGTGTAAAGTGGTAGGACTATGTTCTCATCACGGGCATCTATGCCCCTTTTGATGCAACCCATTATCTTACTGGCCTTGGCAGCAGCTGCCTGACACTGGTTTTTGCAGCTTAGTTTGCTGTTTATTATAATTCCTAGGTCCTTTTCCATGTCAGTGTTACCCAGTGTTTTACCATTTAGTATGTACGGGTGACTTGCATTATTCCTTCCCATGTGCATAACCTTAAATTTTTTAGTGTTAAACCTCATCTGCCACTTCTCTGCCCAAGCCTCCAATCTATCCAGATCCCTCTGTAGCAGTATACTGTCCTCTGTAGTATATATGTACACTATACTGTCCTCTGTAGTATATATACAGTATACTGTCCTCTGTAGTATATGTACAGTATACTGTCCTCTGTAGTATATATGTACACTATACTGTCCTCTGTAGTATATATACAGTATACTGTCCTCTGTAGTATATATGTACACTATACTGTCCTCTGTAGTATATATACAGTATACTGTCCTCTGTAGTATATATGTACAGTATACTGTCCTCTGTAGTATATATGTACACTATACTGTCCTCTGTAGTATATATACAGTATACTGTCCTCTGTAGTATATATATACAGTATACTGTTCTCTGTAGTATATATATACACAGTATACTGTCCTCTGTAGTGTATATACAGTATACTGTCCTCTGTAGTATATATATACAGTATACTGTCCTCTGTAGTGTATATATACAGTATACTGTCCTCTGTAGTATATATATACAGTATACTGTCCTCTGTAGTGTATATATACAGTGTACTGTCCTCTGTAGTATATATACAGTATACTGTCCTCTGTAGTATATATATACAGTATACTGTCCTCTGTAGTATATATACAGTATACTGTCCTCTGTAGTATATATACAGTATACTGTCCTCTGTAGTATATATATACAGTATACTGTCCTCTGTAGTATATATACAGTATACTGTCCTCTGTAGTATATATGTACACTATACTGTCCTCTGTAGTATATATGTACACTATACTGTCCTCTGTAGTATATATACAGTATACTGTCCTCTGTAGTATATATACAGTATACTGTCCTCTGTAGTATATATACAGTATACTGTCCTCTGTAGTATATATACAGTATACTGTCCTCTGTAGTATATATACAGTATACTGTCCTCTGTAGTATATATACAGTATACTGTCCTCTGTAGTATATATATACAGTATACTGTCCTCTGTAGTGTATATATACAGTATACTGTCCTCTGTAGTATATATACAGTATACTGTCCTCTGTAGTATATATACAGTATACTGTCCTCTGTAGTATATATATACAGTATACTGTCCTCTGTAGTATATATATACAGTATACTGTACTCTGTAGTACAAACCGGATTCCAAAAAAGTTGGGACACTAAACAAATTGTGAATAAAAACTGAATGCAATGATGTGGAGATGGCAAATGTCAATATTTTATTTGTAATAGAACGTAGATGACAGATCAAACGTTTAATCCGAGTAAATGTATCATTTTAAAGGAAAAATACGTTGATTCCAATTTTCACGGTGTCAACAAATCCCCAAAAAGTTGGGACAAGTAGCAATAAGAGGCTGGAAAAAGTAAATTTGAGCATAACGAAGAGCTGGAAGACCAATTAACACTAATTAGGCCAATTGGCAACATGATTGGGTATAAAAAGATCTTCTCAGAGGGGCAGTGTCTCTCAGAAGCCAAGATGGGTAGAGGATCACCAATTCCCACAATGTTGCGCAGAAAGATAGTGGAGCAATATCAGAAAGGTGTTACCCAGCGAAACATTGCAAAGACTTTGCATCTATCATCATCAACTGTGCATAACATCATCCGAGGATTCAGAGAATCTGGAACAATCTCTGTGCGTAAGGGTCAAGGCGGTAAAACCATACTGGATGCCCGTGATCTCCGGGCCCTTAAACGACACTGCACCACAAACAGGAATGCTACTGTAAAGGAGATCACAGAATGGGCTCAGGAATACTTCCAGAAACCATTGTCCGTGAACACAATCCACCGGGCCATCCGCCGCTGCCAGCTGAAACTCTACAGTGCGAAGAAGAAGCCATTTCTAAGCAAGATCCACAAGCTCAGGCGTTTTCACTGGGCCAGGGATCATTTAAAATGGAGTGTGGCAAAATGGAAGACTGTTCTGTGGTCAGACGAGTCACGATTCCAAGTTCTTTTTGGAAATCTGGGACGCCATGTCATCCGGACCAAAGAGGACAAGGACAACCCAAGTTGTTATCAACACTCAGTTCAGAAGCCTGCATCTCTGATGGTATGGGGTTGGATGAGTGCGTGTGGCATGGGCAGCTTGCATGTCTGGAAAGGCACCATCAATGCAGAAAAATATATTCAGGTTCTAGAACAACATATGCTCCCATCCAGACGTCATCTCTTTCAGGGAAGACCCTGCATTTTTCAACAAGATAATGCCAGACCACATTCTGCATCAATCACAACATCATGGCTGCGTAGGAGAAGGATCCGGGCACTGAAATGGCCAGTCGCAACAAAGAAGGCCCAAGACGATTGAACAGTTAGAGGCCTGTATTAGACAAGAATGGGAGAGCATTCCTATTTCTTAACTTGAGAAACTGGTCTCCTCGGTCCCCAGACGTCTGTGGAGTGTTGTAAGAAGAAGCGGAGATGCCACACAGTGGTGAAAATGGCCTTGTCCCAACTTTTTGGGGATTTGTTGACACCATGAAATTCTGATTCAACATATTTTTCCCTTAAAATGGTACATTTTCTCAGTTTAAACTTTTGTTCCGTGATTTATGTTCTATTCTGAATAAAATATTAGAAGTTGGCACCTCCACATCATTGCATTCAGTTTTTATTCACGATTTGTATAGTGTCCCAACTTTTTTGGAATCCGGTTTGTAAAAACAAAACAAAAACAAATCAGTGACCAATATAGCCACCTTTCTTTGCAAGGACACTCAAAAGCCTGCCATCCATGGATTCTGTCAGTGTTTTGATCTGTTCACCATCAACATTGCGTGCAGCAGCAACCACAGCCTCCCAGACACTGTTCAGAGAGGTGTACTGTTTTCCCTCCTTGTAAATCTCACATTTGATGATGGACCACAGGTTCTCAATGGGGTTCAGATCATGTGAACAAGGAGGCCATGTCATTAGATTTTCTTCTTTTATACCCTTTCTTGCCAGCCACGCTGTGGAGTACTTGGATGCGTGTGATGGAGCATTGTCCTGCATGAAAATCATGTTTTTCTTGAAGGATGCAGACTTCTTCCTGTACCACTGCTTGAAGAAGGTGTCTTCCAGAAACTGGCAGTAGGACTGGGAGTTGAGCTTGACTCCATCCTCAACCCGAAAAGGCCCCACAAGCTCATCTTTGATGATACCAGCCCAAACCAGTACTCCACCTCCACCTTGCTGGCGTCTGAGTCGGACTGGAGCTCTCTGCCCTTTACCAATCCAGCCACGGGCCCATCCATCTGGCCCATCAAGACTCACTCTCATTTCATCAGTCCATAAAACCTTAGAAAAATCAGTCTTGAGATATTTCTTGGCCCAGTCTTGACGTTTCAGCTTGTGTGTCTTGTTCAGTGGTGGTCGTCTTTCAGCCTTTCTTACCTTGGCCATGTCTCTGAGTATTGCACACCTTGTGCTTTTGGGCACTCCAGTGATGTTGCAGCTCTGAAATATGGCCAAACTGGTGGCAACTGGCATCTTGGCAGCTGCACGCTTGACTTTTCTCAGTTCATGGGCAGTTATTTTGCGCCTTGGTTTTCCACACGCTTCTTGCGACCCTGTTGACTATTTTGAATGAAACGCTTGATTGTTCGATGATCACGCTTCAGAAGCTTTGCAATTTTAAGAGTGCTGCATCCCTCTGCAAGATATCTCACTATTTTTGACTTTTCTGAGCCTGTCAAGTCCTTCTTTTGACCCATTTTGCCAAAGGAAAGGAAGTTGCCTAATAATTATGCACACCTAATATAGGGTGTTGATGTCATTAGACCACACCCCTTCTCATTACAGAGATGCACATCACCTAATATGCTTAATTGGTAGTAGGCTTTCGAGCCTATACAGCTTGGAGTAAGACAACATGCATAAAGAGGATGATGTGGTCAAAATACTCATTTGCCTAATAATTCTGCACTCCCTGTATATATATACAGTATATTGTCCTCTGTAGTATATATACAGTATACTGTCCTCTGTAGTATATATACAGTATACTGTCCTCTGTAGTATATATACAGTATACTGTCCTCTGTAGTATATATATATATACAGTATACTGTCCTCTGTAGTATATATACAGTATACTGTCCTCTGTAGTATATATACAGTATACTGTCCTCTGTAGTGTATGTACAGTATACTGTCCTCTGTAGTATATATACAGTATACTGTCCTCTGTAGTATATATACAGTATACTGTCCTCTGTAGTATATATTTATACACAGTATACTGTCCTCTGTAGTGTATATATATATACAGTATACTGTCCTCTGTTGTATATATACAGTATACTGTCCTCTGTAGTGTATATACAGTATACTGTCCTCTGTAGTATATATGTACAGTATACTGTCCTCTGTAGTATATATATATTGTATACTGCCCTCTGTAGTATATATATACACAGTACACTGTCCTCTGTAGTATACATACAGTATACTGTCCTCTGTAGTATATATAAAGTATATTGTCCTCTGTAGTATATATACAGTATACTGTCCTCTGTAGTATATATACAGTATACTGTCCTCTGTAGTATATATACAGTATACTGTCCTCTGTAGTGTATATACAGTATACTGTCCTCTGTAGTATATATATACAGTATACTGTCCTCTGTAGTATATATACAGTATACTGTCCTCTGTAGTATATATACAGTATACTGTCCTCTGTAGTATATATACAGTATACTGTCCTCTGTAGTATATATACAGTATACTGTCCTCTGTAGTATATATACAGTATACTGTCCTCTGTAGTGTATATACAGTATATTGTCCTCTGTAGTATATATACAGTATACTGTCCTCTGTAGTATATATACAGTATACTGTCCTCTGTAGTATATATGTACAGTATACTGTCCTCTGAAGTATATACACAGTATACTGTCCTCTGTAGTATATATGTACAGTATACTGTACTCTGTAGTATATATACAGTATACTGTCCTCTGTAGTATATATACAGTATACTGTCCTCTGTAGTGTATATAAAGTATACTGTCCTCTGTAGTATATATATACAGTATACTGTCCTCTGTAGTATATATACAGTATACTGTCCTCTGTAGTATATATACCGTATACTGTCCTCTGTAGTATATATATATACAGTACACTGTCCTCTGTAGTATATATACAGTATATTGTCCTCTGTAGTATATATACAGTATACTGTCCTCTGTAGTATATATACAGTATACTGTCCTCTGTTGTATATATACAGTACACTGTCCTCTGTAGTATATATACAGTATACTGTCCTCTGTAGTATATATACTGTATACTGCCCTCTGTAGTATATATATACAGTATACTGTCCTCTGTAGTATATATACAGTATACTGTCCTCTGTAGTATATATACAGTATATTGTCCTCTGTAGTATATATACAGTATACTGTCCTCTGTAGTGTATATACTGTATACTGCCCTCTGTAGTATATATATACAGTATACTGTCCTCTGTAGTATATATACAGTATACTGTCCTCTGTAGTATATATACAGTATATTGTCCTCTGTAGTAGTATATACAGTATACTGTCCTCTGTAGTATATATACAGTATACTGTCCTCTGTAGTGTATATACTGTATACTGCCCTCTGTAGTATATATATACAGTATACTGTCCTCTGTAGTATATATACAGTATACTGTCCTCTGTAGTATATATACAGTATATTGTCCTCTGTAGTAGTATATACAGTATACTGTCCTCTGTAGTATATATACAGTATACTGTCCTCTGTAGTATATATACAGTATACTGTCCTCTGTAGTATATATACAGTATACTGTCCTCTGTAGTGTATATACAGTATACTGTCCTCTGTAGTATATATATACAGTATACTGTCCTCTGTAGTATATATACAGTATATTGTCCTCTGTAGTATATATACAGTATACTGTCCTCTGTAGTATATATACAGTATACTGTCCTCTGTAGTGTATATACAGTATATTGTCCTCTGTAGTGTATATACAGTATACTGTCCTCTGTAGTATATATACAGTATACTGTCCTCTGTAGTATATATACAGTATACTGTCCTCTGTAGTATATATGTACAGTATACTGTCCTCTGAAGTATATACACAGTATACTGTCCTCTGTAGTATATATGTACAGTATACTGTACTCTGTAGTATATATACAGTATACTGTCCTCTGTAGTATATATACAGTATACTGTCCTCTGTAGTATATATACAGTATACTGTCCTCTGTTGTATATATACAGTATACTGTCCTCTGTAGTATATATACAGTATACTGTCCTCTGTAGTATATATACAGTATACTGTCCTCTGTAGTGTATATATACAGTATACTGTCCTCTGTTGTATATATACAGTATACTGTCCTCTGTAGTGTATATACAGTATACTGTCCTCTGTAGTATATATATACAGTATACTGTCCTCTGTTGTATATATACAGTATACTGTCCTCTGTAGTATATATACAGTATACTGTCCTCTGTAGTTTATATATAGTATACTGTCCTCTGTAGTGTATATATACAGTATACTGTCCTCTGTTGTATATATACAGTATACTGTCCTCTGTAGTTTATATATAGTATACTGTCCTCTGTAGTGTATATATACAGTATACTGTCCTCTGTTGTATATATACAGTATACTGTCCTGTGTAGTGTATATACAGTATACTGTCCTCTGTAGTGTATATACAGTATACTGTCCTCTGTTGTATATATACAGTATACTGTCCTCTGTTGTATATATACAGTATACTGTCCTCTGTTGTATATATACAGTATACTGTCCTCTGTAGTATATATACAGTATACTGTCCTCTGTAGTATATACAGTATACTGTCCTCTGTTGTATATATACAGTATACTGTCCTCTGTAGTATATATACAGTATACTGTCCTCTGTAGTATATACAGTATACTGTCCTCTGTTGTATATATACAGTATACTGTCCTCTGTAGTGTATATACAGTATACTGTCCTCTGTAGCATATATACAGTATACTGTCCTCTGTAGTATATATATATACAGTATACTGTCCTCTGTAGTATATATACAGTATACTGTCCTTTGTAGTATATATACAGTATACTGTCCTCTGTTGTGTATATACAGTATACTGTCCTCTGTAGTATATATATACAGTATACTGTCCTCTGTAGTATATATATACAGTATACTGTCCTCTGTTGTATATATACAGTATACTGTCCTCTGTAGTATATATACAGTATACTGTCCTCTGTAGTATATATACAGTATACTGTCCTCTGTAGTATATATATATACAGTATACTGTCCTCTGTAGTATATATACAGTATACTGTCCTTTGTAGTATATATACAGTATACTGTCCTCTGTTGTGTATATACAGTATACTGTCCTCTGTAGTATATATATACAGTATACTGTCCTCTGTTGTATATATACAGTATACTGTCCTCTGTTGTATATATACAGTATACTGTCCTCTGTTGTGTATATACAGTATACTGTCCTCTGTAGTGTATATACAGTATACTGTCCTCTGTAGTATATATATACAGTACTGTCCTCTGTAGTATATATACAGTATACTGTCCTCTGTAGTGTATATACAGTATACTGTCCTCTGTAGTATATATACAGTATACTGTCAGGGCCGTCTTTAATATTGATTGGACCCTGGGCAAAAATTTACTTGGGCCCCCTGGATCCCGCCTTCCCACACCATAGCAGGCAATCACGGCCTCCACCACAACACACACAAAAAAAATCCACACATCTGGTAGAGTCCAGAGAATGACTGTAAATACTTCCAGTTCTGAAGACTCCAGCGGCTCAGGATCAGTGCTCTGGGCAGCTGGGCTCAGGCTGCAAGTGGGCACCGCTCTGCAGGAAGGAGACCGGGGCTCGGCTCACCCTAGTGTTACAGTGCACCCCAGCACCCCACAGTATGCAGTATAGCACCCTATAGTATACAGCAACCCACAGTATACAGTATAGCACCCTATAGTATACAGCAACCCACAGTATGCAGTTTAGCACCATATAGTATACAGCACCACACAGTATGCAGTTTAGCACCCCACACTATACAGTACCCCACAGTATATAGTAGAGCAGTATAGCACCCTACACTATACAGTACCCCACAGTATATAGTAGAGCAGTATAGCACCCCACACTATACAGTACCCCACAGTATATAGTAGAGCAGTATAGCAGCCCACAGTATACAGCACCTCACAGTATACAACACCTCACTGTATACAGCACCCCAAACTATACACGATACAGCCCCCCACACTATACAGTACAGCAGTATAGCACTCCACACTATACCGCACATACAGTATACAGACCCCCACAGTATACAGTACAGCAGTATAGCCCCCCACACTATACAGGCCCCCCCACACTATACAGGCCCCCCACACTATACAGCCCCCCACACACTATACAGGCCCCCCCCACACTATACAGGCCCCCACACAGTATACAGGCCCCCACACAGTATACAGCCCCCCACACTATACAGCCCCCCACACAGTATACAGCCCCCCACACAGTATACAGCCCCCCACACAGTATACAACCCCCACACAGTATACAGCCCACCACACAGTATACAGCCCCCCCCCCCCCCAAGTATACAGGCCCCCACAGTATACAGGCCCGCACACAGTATACAGCCCACCACACAGTATACAGCCTACCACACAGTATACAGCCCCCCCCCCACAGTATACAGGCCCCCCACAGTATACAGGCCCCCCCACAGTATACAGGCCCCCACACAGTATACAGCCCACCACACAGTATACAGCCCACCACACAGTATACAGCCCCCCCTCACAGTATACAGGCCCCCACACAGTATACAGAGCCCCCACAGTATACAGCCCCCCCACAGTATACAGGCCCCCACACAGTATACAGCCCACCACACAGTATAGAGCCCCACCCCCACAGTATACAGGCCCCCACACAGTATACAGCCCACCACACAGTATACAGCCCACCACACAGTATACAGCCCCCAAACAGTATACAGGCCCCCCACAGTATACAGGCCCCCACACAATATACAGGCCCCCACACAATATATAGGCCCCCCAGAGTATACAGGCCCCCACACAGTATACAGCCCACCACTATACAGTAGTTTACAGTATATTAACATAACAGCCCCTGTCACCTTTTTCTGATGTAATGTTCACACAAAAAAGCTCCACAGCAACACTCCTGGTAGGACCTGTGATGACCTCATAGCCATGTGACCAGTAATTGCTAGGTTACTGGTCACATGGTGATGATGTCATTAAGGTCCTGAAGTGATCACACACAACTTTAACACAGTACGATCATGATGCCTGGACTGAGTGCAGGCAGGAATGGCAGCACCCCCTGTGTAGCTGACAGCTTGACACCCGGGGCAGTGGCTAGCAGGGCTCAAGAGGCAGCTTCCTTGTGCCCCCCAGGAGCAACTGGGCCCGGGGCAGCGGCCCTTTTTGCCCCTTGGTAAAGACGGCCCTGTATACTGTCCTCTGTAGTATATACACTCACTTAAAGAATTATTAGTGCCACCTGTTCTATTTCTCATTGATGCGATTCTCTAGCCAACCAATCACATGGCAGTTGCTTCGATGCATTTAGGGGGGGGCTCCTGGTCAAGACAATCTCCTGAACTCCAAACTGAATGTCAGAATGGGAAAGAAAGGTGATTTAAGCAATTTTGAGCGTGGCATGGTTGTTGGTGCCAGACGGGCCGGTCTGAGTATTTCACAATCTGCTCAGTTACTGGGATTTTCAAACACAACCATTTCTAGGGTTTACAAAGAATGGTGTGAAAAGGGAAAAACATCCAGTATGCGGCAGTTCTGTGGGGGACAATGCCTTGTGGATGCTGGAGGTCAGAGGAGAATGGGCCGACTGATTCAAGCTGATAGAAGAGCAACGTTGACTGAAATAACCACTCGTTACAACCGAGGTCTGCAGCAAAGCATTTGTGAAGCCACAACACGCACAACCTTGAGGGGGATGGGCTACAACAGCAGAAGACCCCACCGGGTACCACTCATCTCCACTACAAATAGGGAAAAGAGGCTACAATTTGCACGAGCTCATCAAAATTGGACTGTTGAAGACTGGAAAAATGTTGCCTGGTCTGATGAGTCTCGATTTCTGTTGACATTCAAATGGTAGAGTCCGAATTTGGGGTAAACAGAATGAGAACATGTATCCATCCTCTGATGGCTACTTCCAGCAGGATAATACACCATGTCACAAAGCTCCAATCATTTCACATTGGTTTCTTGAACATGACAATGAGTTCACTGGACTAAAATGGCCCCACAGTCACCAGATCTCAACCCAATAGAGCATCTTTGGGATGTGGTGGAACGGGAGCTTCGTGCCCTGGATGTGCATCCCTCAAATCTCCATCAACTGCAAGATGCTATCCTATCAATATGGGCCAACATTTCTAAAGAATGCTATCAGCACCTTGTGGAATCAATGCCACGTAGAATTAAGGCAGTTCTGAAGGCAAAAGGGGGTCCAACACCGTATTAGTATGGGGGCACTAATAATTCTTTAGGTGAGTGTATATACTACAGAGGACAGTATACTGTATATATACTCACCTAAAGAATTATTAGTGCCCCCATACTAATACGGTGTTGGACCCCCTTTTGCCTTCAGAACTGCCTTAATTCTACGTGGCATTGATTCCACCAATTTTGTCAATTTTGGTGAGCTCGTGCAAATTGTAGCCTCTTTTTCCTATTTGTAGTGGAGATGAGTGGTACCCGGTGGGGTCTTCTGCTAAATGCATTGAATGCATTGAAGCAACTGCCATGTGATTGGTTGACTAGATAATCGCATTAATGAGAAATAGAACAGGAGTTCCTAATAATTCTTTAGGTGAGTGTATATATACAGTATACTGTCCTCTGTAGTATATATACAGTATACTGTCCTCTGTAGTATATATACAGTATACTGTCCTCTGTAGTGTATATATATACAGTATACTGTCCTCCGTAGTGTATATACAGTATACTGTCCTCTGTAGTATATATACAGTATACTGTCCTCTGTAGTATATATACAGTATACTGTCCTCTGTAGTATATATATACAGTATACTGTCCTCTGTAGTATATATATATACAGTATACTGTCCTCTTTAGTATATAAACAGTACACTGTCCTATGTAGTATATATACAGTATACTGTCCTCTGTAGTATATATACAGTATACTGTCCTCTGTAGTATATATACAGTATACTGTCCTCTGTAGTATATATACAGTACACTGTCCTCTGTAGTATATATACAGTATACTGTCCTCTGTAGTATATATATATATACAGTATACTGTCCTCTGTAGTATATATACAGTATACTGTCCTCTGTAGTATATATACAGTACACTGTCCTCTGTAGTATATATACAGTATACTGTCCTCTGTAGTATATATATATATAGAGTATACTGTCCTCTGTAGTATATATACAGTATACTGTCTTCTGTAGTATATATGCAGTATACTGTCCTCTGTAGTGTGTATATACAGTATACTGTCCTCTGTAGTATATATATATATACAGTATACTGTCCTCTGTAGTATATATACAGTATACTGTCCTCTGTAGTATATATACAGTACACTGTCCTCTGTAGTATATATACAGTATACTGTCCTCTGTAGTATATATATATATAGAGTATACTGTCCTCTGTAGTATATATACAGTATACTGTCTTCTGTAGTATATATGCAGTATACTGTCCTCTGTAGTGTGTATATACAGTATACTGTCCTCTGTAGTATATATACAGTATACTCTCCTCTGTAGTATATATATATACAGTACACTGTCCTCTGTAGTATATATACAGTATACTGTCCTCTGTAGTATATATACAGTACACTGTCCTCTGTAGTATATATAGAGTATACTGTCCTCTGTAGTATATATATATACAGTATACTGTCCTCTGTAGTATATATACAGTATACTGTCCTCTGTAGTATATATACAGTATACTGTCCTCTGTAGTATATATACAGTATACTGTCCTCTGAAGTATATATACAGTATACTGTCCTCTGTAGTATATATATACAGTATACTGTCCTCTGTAGTATATATACAGTATACTGTCCTCTGTAGTATATATACAGTATACTGTCCCCTGTACTATATATACAGTAAACTATCCTCTGTAGTATATATATATACAGTATACTGTCCTCTGTAGTATATATACAGTATACTGTCCTCTGTAGTATATATATAGTATACTGTCCTCTGTAGTATATATACAGTATACTGTCCTCTGTAGTATATATACAGTATAATGTCCTCTGTAGTATATATACAGTATACTGTCCTCTGTAGTATATATACAGTATACTGTCCTCTGTAGTGTATATATACAGTATACTGTCCTCTGTAGTGTATATACAGTATACTGTCCTCTGTAGTATATATATACAGTATACTGTCCTCTGTTGTATATATACAGTATACTGTCCTCTGTAGTATATA